>NW_018253742.1:32670-57832 GCF_001263595.1 Phalaenopsis equestris | reverse complement strand
AATGCCGAGAGTAATCATTACTGATGTAGGTTCTCATTTTAGGAATGCAACAGTTGCAAAATTGGTGGAAAAGTAGAATATAATGTATAAAATTGTAACTGCTTATCATCCCCACTAGTGGTTTAGCAAAAGTATCTAAGAGTGAAATTAAGAGAATCTTGGAAAAAAGTGTTAATCCTAATAAAATGGATTGGTCTACTAGATTAGATACTACATTATGCACTACATGACAGCTTATAAGACACATATAGGAATGTCCACATATAGATTAATTTTTGAGAAAACTTGTCACTTTCTAGTTGAATTTGAGCATAAAGTCTATTGGGCTATAAAAGAATTCAATTTTAATTTCAAAGAAGCTGGTAAGAAAAGATTATTGTAATTGAATGAGCTTGAAGAAATTAGGAATGAATCTTATGATAATGTGAGGATTTATAAGGAAAAGATGAAAGAATGGCATGATTGAAAGATAATAAAAAGAGAATTTCAACTTAGACACAAAGTTTTATTATACAATACAAGATTGAAATTATTTCCTGAAAATTTGAAGTTTAGGTGGAAAGGGCCATTCAAAGTTATAAAAGTATATCCCTATGGACCAGTTAATATTGAAGACCCCATGACTGGAAGAATATTTAAAGTGAATGGATATAGATTGAAACCATCTTTTGATGGTCAAAGACCAGTTTATAAAGAGACTGTAATGTTGGGTCACCCAGAATAGGACTGCAAATGTGGGGTGATGACATTAAACCAAGCGCTTTGTGGGAGGCAACCCATATGTATCATTGTTTAGTTTGCTTGTGAGTTTATTTTGTTTGAAATATTTATGTATATTTATGTTTTAGTATTTGTGAAGTTTGTGTGTTTGAGAAAAATATTTAGAAACATCTTTCTTTGCCTAATTTTATGAAAAAAATTGATAAATTATTGGATCAAAATCGAAACGGCAAAGATTTTGGATATGGCGCATGATGCGCCAGATTGGCGGATGATGTGTCGAATTCCAGAGAGCTGATGCATCATGCGCCAGATTAGTGCATGATGCCAAAATTCCAAGGAGCTGAAGCAAGATGCGCCGCGATACCGAAAATGACTAAAACATGTAAAAAGGCGATTTCTTCTCCATATAACTCCAAAAAACATACTCCAAAACATATTTTTACGAGGGGAAATGAAGGAAGATTCACCACTTTTCAAATCCTATGGCTTCCCACTCTAAAAACTCTGCTAGATTTGGAATTTTCAATCGGAGAAATTTCATCAGTTTTGATGCACATAAGTTACAAGATTGAGTTCTAGTAAAGAAGAGGCTTACCAAAGAAAAGGGATCTGTGAATCGAGGATTCAACATACCGAATACTCGAGTTGAAGAGACTATTGCGTAGTGGCAATAGGAAGTACTTTGCTACACTACTGCAGCTGTCGTTGTTCCTGTAGTAAAAGAATTCTATGAAAATCTTCATGGGATCAACCAAGGAATGATCTATGTGTGAGGTAGGTTTATGCAGTTCACTCCTTCGAGAATAAACAAGATTCAAGAATAAATCTCCTTCAAGAATAAATAAGATGTTTATGATTGAGAATGTTCCTATCCGCCATTATGCGAATTTTAGCCCTACAAGAGATAATATGAATGAACACTAGAGCTACCTTATGGGTGAAGATGCGAATTGGGAGGCCTGAGAAAGATGCGAATTGGGAGGCCTGGGAGGCCTGAGATGATGGAAATATAAGTTTTCCCTCATCATTTTTAAATCCAGTTTCAAAAGCCCGACACTTCTTCATTGCATTGAAATTACTGCCCACTATGAAAATCGGTAAGTTAACTAAGGAGAGTGACATTATAAATTATTGTATTCAAACTGGAAAACCTATTGATGTTGGAGCTATTTTTGTGAAATCAATTTTGGGTTTGATTATCAATGGATCTGCAACTACACTTGGACAACCATCCACTATTTTCCTACTGTGCATTCAATTGCAAGTACCTTACGAAAGTTGGAAAAATGTGTTTCTTCTTTGGAAGTCGATGGATCCATAAGTCTATTGCAACTATATTGGAATAGGAGATTAAAATAATATGAACGTGTTGATGGATCAAGAATCTCAAAATTCATCTCCTGTTCAGCCCTACTACAACTCAAGTGCACTTTTGAAGAAGATCAAGAAGATTGGAAAAAGGGATGCAGAATCTCATGCATGTGATTGGGAATATTACTGAAATACTGGATCATATGGATTGGAGACTAAAGGAACATTTTGAACATATTGGGTGTATTGAAGATGGTTTGGTACATATGTTTAAGAAACATTCTTGGATTGAGGAGGAAAATTCAACTGAAGAATTTCCAAATTGACCCGTATACAACTTGTATGTGCACTACAAATCTATGGGAGATATCTAGGAGGACGATAATAAAGAAGATGTTTAAACTTAATTTATGCACATAACTTCTATTTAGTACTATTTTTTTTAGTAATTATTTTATGTTAGATTGTATTTCCTTTTTATTTTTGAATACTATCTATGTTTATGTTTTGAATTTTGATGTTTAGATTTCAGTGTTAGGATATTGGTTTGCTTTAGAACACTTAATTTCATGTCTGTTGGCTTCGGATATTGGTTTGCTTTAGAACACTTAATTTCATGTTTGTTGGCTTCAAAAATGTTATTTTGTAATGGTGCCGATTTTATATATAAATGTGAGTTTTGTGTTGTTTGTGGAATTTTGGTGTTAGTGTGATGTTTAATTATGCTTAGAAAGCTTTATTTGAGTCAAATAGAGGTTGACGTAAAGCGGTACGGAGTAAATTTCCACAGAAACTGAAATTTAGTGAATTGAAGCTCAGGTGCATGATGCACCAGATTGGCGCATGATGGGCCAAAGGTCCGAACACGCTAGATCACCTAGAAAATCGTGGAATAACACAGACAAAGTCAATTTTCATTGCACAAGTTATCTCCCACCTCTAGACCTTGGTCTGGGTCATCACATTGTGGGTGAAAGAGAAGGATTCCGAGGTCGTACAATTATTTTGATGCACAAAGATTTGTTAGTTTCAAAGCACAACATAGTTACAATACTCAAATGGAGACAAGAAGATTAATCTAATAACGAGCGTTTGCAAACCCAGGTGGAAAGATCAAAAGTTTGATTCTCGCCAGAAATTGGGAAAGATTCTGCTACTTCACTATTGTAGCAATTGTCCCCATGAATCCGGAGTTTTATTCCAACTTGAGGTTGACTGCTGATGACTATATACTAGTTAGAGGAAAAAAAGTTGAATTTACTGCTGATCGGATCAATAATTTTTATGGGTTGAGGGGTGTATTTTTTTATGAATACGTTACATTTGTGATGATTGATTCATCACTGGATGAAGTGATTGTATTTTTAACTGATGGAAGAGAAGAGTGGAAGATTAAGAAAAATAAGATAGTTAACCTCCCTGCTTCCATGTTGACTATTCAGTCCAAAGTATGACACCACTTCATTTCTACCACACTGTTGCCAACAAATCATTTGGCTGATGTTACAAAAGATATAGTTGTACTAAACTATTGCATTCAAAACATGAAAGCAATAGATGTTGGTGCACTTATAGTTCAGCATGCTCGAAGTATAGCTGGTAATTCTACAGCTGGCCAAGATAGAGTCCTATAGAAAAGAAGAAAGATTACACCCAACAAATTTTGATTTTCACTCTATGTGAACAATCAAGATAGAGTCCTATAGAAAAGAAGAAAGATTACAGCCAACAAATTTGATTGGGAGGCATATGATTCAGAGAGTGGAGTCATTTGTTGAATCTTGGGTGGAAGAAGAGATAGACCCTCTACATCTGTTACAGGGGCGTTTAGTTCTTGATCTGCATCACTTGAAGATATTATGGACCAACTGATGATTCAAGAAATGGACATAATTAATATTCAAACTTAGTTGGGAGAGATAGGAGCAAGAAATTCTTATAATGATGAATATCAACAAAGGAGATTTCAACATGATATTGGCCTTAAAAATGCTATGGTAAGACACCTTAGGGGTGAACCTAATGTGGACTTTCCTGCTTGCCACAGTTTCACTCCCTATGCTCCTATTCATGTTGAAGAAGGAGAAGGAGAAGAAGAAAAATAAGATTCTGATAATGATGAGGAAGGAGATGATGTCTGGTTTTTATGAGTTCATTTTAGTGTGTTTTGATGTTTGTTCATTATTTGTGATTGTATTGTGATGAACTTATTTGAAACTTGTTGTAGTCAAAGCTTTTATGTTGTATTGTGAACTGAATCTATAAAGTAATTGTAGACTTTAACTTTTTTAGTATTTTTAGTATTTTTAGTTTAGTTTTTCAATTTTTGTTTTTCTTTTTTTAATTCTCACCAAGTTCTTTAGAATATATTATGTTTTATTTAATGTCTTAAAGCCTGTATATAGTTTTACAGTTAGTACCTACAACATACCAGGGCCCAGTTTCATAGTCAGAAATCCTCTACAGGTCAGTTTTTATTTTCATGCATTTACTGTTTTCTTTCACCTACTAAATTTTATACTAAAAATATTTTTAAAATCACTTAAAACCTTAAGTTTCGGGGAAAGAAAATTTTATTTTGAAAAGAAGTAAGCTAAATTTTATTTCTCCTCAATTAACTATATTTTTAAAAAAGTTAATTAATTTAAGATGACATGGGATATTAAGATTTAACTTTAAATGACTATACTTATGTTTATTAATATTGTGGTAAATTTAGGTAAAATGATTTTAATAATGAAGATCAATTCTAAAGTTAAGGAAATTTGGTATGATATGATAAGACTATGCTTTCTATTTAAAGTAATGGAAGTTGTATTTTTGAAGTGTTATGAAATTTAGAGTTTCATGTAAGAAGAAAAGAATGAAACTTTATGAAAATCCTAAACTAATATGAATTTATAAAGGAAAAAAAAAAGTATAGAGTTTTAACTTTAAGAGAGGATAGTGAAGTTCAAAATTATTAAAGGCTATCCAGAGATAGTAATCCTCACTTGAAAAAGAAAAAGAAAAAGAAAAGAAAAGATTAAAAAGATCCTAAAAGAAAAAATAGGGAAAATATGAAAAAGAAAAAAAAAGAAAGGAAAAGAAAAATAGGTGAGGAGAAGCTTGAGGAGATGCCTAATAAAAAATTGGCTTCATTTGAATCAACTTATGGAAGGAGCTTTATTACATTTACTAAATTTATATTAGAGTATTAGTAGCATTTCTAGCAAAGTTTTCATGAAGTTCTTTTTCATATGACTGTTTTAAATGTCCTTAATATGACAGATGGCAATTCTTCTTGAAATTTATAGAGATTCAAAAATCTTAAATGTGATTACTAATTATTCCTAGACTTAGAGTTTGAATCTAAGTTATTAAAGGTTTTTCTTAAATTTTTCTATTCTATTTATTAAACGAAAGTATAGAAGTTATTAAGTTAATCTCTATCCTAAGCCATATGCTTTTATGTAATAAAAGTGTCACTTGAGGACAAGATTTTGATACACTAAAATAATATATTGTTTTAAGCACATATTTTATGCTTATTTTTGGTGATATTGTACTTTAAAGAAGGGTATTTTCATGTTTTTGTTGTAAGCATATCATTTTTATGAATTTGGAGCAAAAATGACAAAAAGGATGAAATTTGGAACCAAAACAACGAATTTTGGGATTCTGGAGATAGACAACTCACAGATGATGCGTGATGTGCCTAAAAATGTACTAGTTTTTATGTTATATTTTATATTGATATTGCAATTTAAGGGTATGTTTTCTTGTGTTTCTAATAGCAGGTACATCAAATTGAAGAATTTAGAGTGATTGGAGCAAAAGGAACAAAAGTAGACCAAAACAGAGCAAATCAAGTCTAATCGGGGCCCACCGGAGATATTGGGGGCCAAAACAGGGCTCTTAAGTGCTTGTGCCCAGTGCTTAAGCACCCAAAATGGCACTTAGGTGCCACCAGATAGAGAGGAGGGCGCTTAAGCGCCAAAAACGGTATTCAACATATCTTCTAGAATATACATCGGATTTGGGCAATTTTTGAAGTGGTGCTTCATGTGTATCTTGGGAAATTTGTTCGAAAGGATAAAAGAGACTTTCTAGAAGAATTTGGTGTGGTTTTATGGAGTTTTAAAGAGGCACGTGAGGCACCATTTGGAAGATTCAATGAATATGGACATTTTTGAAGAGACAATTAAGAATCTCTTGGGAAATTATAAATAAGGCTTGGAAATGCTTTTAAAAGGACTATTGGACTCTTGAGTTAATTGGAAGAGGAGAAGAAGAAGGCTTGGGTGTGAGCCCCAAGGGGGGTGACAAGGTAAGCGAGAAAGAGAGAGAGTGAGAGATTTCTGATTTTATTTTCACTTTATCTTAGAGAGGATTGTAAGGAGATTGCTTTTTCAATACAAGGAGGTTTGATTTTCATCAAAGATAAGTATTTTCATTGTATTTTGATTTGAATTTCTTACTTTGTTTGTTTGGTTTTAAAATCTTGTTCAATGAAAATTTCTTGTTGTTTCTCCATGTATAGTGAGTATTTTTCTTTACTCTTCCCTCTTACAATGTATTTGTATGCATGTGTAAGATATAGAATTGAGTAAATTGAGAATATAATGTGATGATTTTACTTTATTCTTCATTTTTATGTAAACTTGATCAACTTTCATGTTAAAATCTGTTGTGAGAACATGTAAGATCCATGATGATATTATCTCAATCAACAGTGGTAGAATCACATGAGATTGTATGGATGACAATTTAGTCCATATGGTCGAGTGAAAATAAATAGGAAAAAATCTTTAATTGGTGTAGAATTAGAGGAATTTAGAGTGAAAGGCTAAAGCCCCGTAATTTGGTATATTATTTTAAGTTATGTTAGCCTCCAGGTGGAGGAATAAGAGGGAACTCTAGAGTGAGAACTAGTATCTTCCCTGCCTAGCCCGTCTTAAGAACAATTCAAATTTTAGATTAATCAATATTATTTATAGCATTTCTCCTACTTATCACAATCACTCTCACTACTTGTTTTAATTTTACACATGTCACTAATTTCATTGTATGAGGAAGATTACTTTTAATATATTAAACTCTACCTTCTGCTTTTCACTAAGTATTTTAGTGTAGAAGTAGAAGTAGTATAGTAGTTTTAATTATAGGATATAATCAAAACCAAACCTTTATCGACCTTCCAACCTGAGGCGTGTTATTTTAGAAAAGAACTTCTCTTGAAAGCCTTTGTGATTAACCTCAATCTCTGTGGGATTGATATTTGAGGCTTAATCAGAAAGCCCTACATTACTTGATAATGCAGATCGGCGCATGATGCGCCAGATCGGCGCATGATGCGCCAGATCGGCGCATGATGCGCCAGATCGGCGCATGATGCGCCAGATCGGCGCATGATGCGCCAGATCGGCGCATGATGCGCCAAAATCCGGAGAACTGGCGCATGGTGCGCCAGAGACGACTTTTTCAAATTAAGACGGTTCGCACGAATTTCAAAAAGACACTTGTTCCACACACCTTTTGAGCAATTCAATACATCTAGACACTTTGGAAGAGTACTTTATGAAGGGATATGTCTCTTGGATCAAATAAAACATCTTTTGAATTCAAAAGAGTTGATTTTTTTAGGGGAATTTTGAATTCTTTCTCAAAGGAGGTAGCCCAAAATAAAAGAGAGGACTTCATAGAGTTGAAGGAGACGAATACATGAGAGAGAGAGAGAGAGAGAAAGTTGGTGTGAGAGGCAAGAGGAGTGAAGAGGAGATTTTCTTCTAGGGTTGTAAGAGGAGAGGGAAGGTGAGAGATTTCTTCTTCATTACACTTTTAAGAGAGAATTGAGTGGGATTGTAAATAGAGAAAGGCTTGGAGAGAACTTCTAGGGATTTTCTTGGGAATAATTGTGAGATAAGTTGTCTTTTATTTCTTTCATTTTGTAAACTTATTTTTATATATGAAATCCGTGTTTTGTTGTATCCTTCTCATGAATTCTAAGTAGCTTTCTTTATTCTTCTCCCTACTTTGAGTAATGGTTTTGTCAAGAATTGATTTTGTTTTCTATGGTTTTTAAATGTTAATAATTCGTGATGATTTAAACTCTGATCTTCATTTACTTTTAGATCTGGCCAATTGAAATGTTAAAACTTGTTGAGAGACATGTGTTCTGAAAAAGGATATGATTTCAACAACATAGGGAGAATCACATTTGATTTCATGGAAGAGTATGTCACCCCTGGGATTAGGTGCAAATAAATAGAGAAATATACTTTTTTGGATGCAGAATTTGAGATTTTAAGGTGCAGATTAAAATCCCCAATTTAGTTCATTTGATTCAAAACTGATGCAAGTTTGTTAGCCCTTAGGTGAGGGAGTAGTGGGAGCTCTGGAGTGGCAGTCGGTAACCTCCCAGCCTAACCACAGAATTAGGGACCAAACTTTAGATTATTTAATGCTATTTAGAACACTCGTGGGTAAAGAATATAATTGCTCCTATTTGGCACAAAACCATTTTTCATATATAGTTTCAAATGATTTCAATTTATTCACAATTTATATACTCATTGTAAAGGAGAAGGATGCTTTCTTAAATTTGAATTTTCCGTCAAAACAAAAACTTTGTTTTGTTTTTGTAATTTTACTTTTGAAAGTTAGTTGTTAGTTAGTTAACTTTATTTTTCAACTAAATTTTAAATAGCATTTACCATAGTAAGTTAATATTCAAGCTTCGCACTTATTTCAAAAACTACTTAAAGGATTTTCCAACTTCCCTGTGGGTTCGATATCTAAGACTCCATTAGAGCCCGATATTACTTGAGTGATACTTATTTTTGCGTTAATTTTATCGTGGATTTGGCAGTTCAAAAACAGATTTAAAAGATCAATTATTTTTATAAAAGTATTTTTGTTGGGATTATATTACATATTTATTATATATATGCTGTGTGTAATTTTGTAATATTTAAAAATATTTGCAAAATTTTCACAATAAATCTATCCGCCCATCAGGTTCTTAAAATTTTCATAAAAGGGCAAGCCCCTATAGTTAATCACATCTTAGATAACCGTAGTCACCTAAGAAAAATCTCAATAGAAATCAGAGAATATTGTCATCAAGAATTTCAAGAGGTAGGGCATTTCAAAAGATCGTACCAAGGGGTGTGAAAGGGGAATGACTCAAATTTGGAACATTTTATCTTTGGAATCCAAAGGAAGAAGAACTACATGATGTCAGTGATCCTGAGGAAAACCTCGGTGACTTCCCGAGCTATTCAATGGTTTGGCATCAGTTTTAAGAAGAAAAATTACTGAATGTTACATCCTGCCAATTTTATTTATTAGGGTTTACATTTTTGCAAAATGATCACAAAAATAGCCTGAAAGATGTGAGGATTTAGGTCGTGAAGAACGATAACCTCAGAATCTTAAAACAAGTTAGGGCATAAATTGCACAACATGGTTCTACAAAGGCCTAAGGAGAGAGTTAAGGATTTATGCCACTTTAAGCGGATAACCTCGAAATCCTATATCTTGTGTCATTTATTCTAAGAAAGATGTGCTATTGTAAATTTTTGTTATAGATTGTTGCTCGCAAAGTTAGCTCCAAGCTCCTTAGCGATGTAGCAGTCCTACAGTCTAAGGTTTAAGGGTTTAAATGACAAGTTGAAAGTTCAATTATGGGGATGTTAAAGTTGATTAGAGCGACACCAATTAGGATCCTATGGTTCTCTCATTCTGGTATCACCATTTTGCTTTGAACTTACTTAGCTTAAATGAGTTGTGAAACCTAATTAAACCGGGGAGTTCTCGTTAGCAACTTTGGGTTACCTCCTCCGAGGGACTCTCGTAAATTCAAAAGAACATTTTAAGTTTAGTGACATTTCAAAGGATTTATGGTTACTTTTGAAACATTTTGTTTTAGATTTTTGAAAATGTTGATTAATTTTTTAAAAGGGTTTGATTTTTGCAAGTAAAGGAAAGTGCACAATCAAACAGTTATAATATCTTGCAAGAGTAAATTACAATAAATGACAAAAATTAAATAACACTATAAAAGCATACCTGTTATCTTCTCTACTGTTATCTTCTCTGCATTCCCGCTGAAAGATTAGCTTTTGCAAAATGTATATAATTTTACAGAAATTTAACTAGATTGCAAGAGTAGATGAAGGTGTATCTAATAGACTCAAAACTATGACTTATTGATTTTCGAAAGATCTTAATGGATGATTTTAGGATCTTAATGGATGATTTGATCTTAATGGATGATTTTAGAATAAAATATAGCAGGTTCAATTTGTCCTTCAAAATATCCATGAGATTCTTAAGTGTTTGGGGAATGACCCCGAACCGCTTAAAAAATCTCTTGAAACATTTCGAGTTCATTTTGAACTTATCATATATTTCCATTAATCAATCATACATGGTCAAGTTAAAAAAAAGTTACCTCGTTACTTGGTGAACTTTGACATTTCAATTATTTCAAGGACATGGTATTCAATTAATTAGTTGATATTTCACTTAAGAGTTATGCAGGTGGATGCCCCTAGGGCAATTTTAAGTCATTAAAGATTTTGTACCCACCACTAATGTTGGGCTCGTAGCATTTAAAAGTGTTTATCTTCAATCATGTTGCCTTTCTAAATCTTATCAAATAAGTTTTATAGATCAATCCGAGATCAGTACCAACCCATTAACAATCTCAATAAGAGAATGTGAAATTATTAAAACTTTTAATTTACGTGATACATATCCTTATTAAAATATTATATATCCAATTGTGGGCTTTGTCGGCACAATTTTTAGTTGAGGAGTTGCCCGTTAGAAGTTGTTGGCCGTCGAAATCAAAATCTCGTCCCCCGCTTTGGAAGGACGTTTTAACTTACATATATACATAAGTTTAGAAAAATATGAAATCAAACTGACCTCATATTTTTCATAGTTTAAAGAAAAAATCACTATACCTCAAGCCTTGTATCTATCCCGAAGGATAAACACAAGACTTGAGAAAGAGGCTCGATCAAATAAACTAAGAAATATATAACATCCATTTGGACTGTGAAAAATTTTATTTGCCGACAAGTTCCCATATTTAATATGAAGAATTCAATAGAGTTTATATTAAGCTAGGTTCGAAAAAACTTACTATAAGGGCAAGCCCCTATAGTTAATTACATCTTAGATAACCAAAGTCATTTAAGAAAACTCTCGATAAAAATTAGGAAATATTATCTTTAATGAGGTCTAAAGGATAGGATTTTTCAACGAGATTGGATGTATAGGTGTGAAAGGGGAATATTTTAAATTTGGAAAATTTTGTTGTAGAATTCAAAGGACAAAGAACTAGGGGATGTCGCAGATCCGGAGGAGAACCTCAGTGACTTCCCAAGCTATCCTAATGTTTGGCTTCAGTTTTGAGGAGAATTATTTAGGTGTTTCATCTTACCAATTTTATTTTTTAGGGATTACATTTGTGTGAAACGATCACACAAATAGCTTGGAAGATGGGAGTATTTAGGTCGTGATAGACAACAACCTCGGAATCCTAAGACGAGTTAGGGCTCATAATGTACAGTAGAGCAATACAAAAGCATAAAGATGAGCTGAAGGTTTATGTTGCATAAGTAAACTACCCCGAAGTCCTATGGATTGGTTGTTTAATTCTAAGTAAGGAAATTGGTTTAGCTGGGGAAGACGTGTTTTGCTGTTGAAGATGGTCGTGCTGCCCACCATGCTATCTCCAAGCTCCTTATCATGACAAGTTTAAGTTTTCTAGTGTGTCAGGTTATGGTGTCAAATCAGATGACCCTATGGTTGTAGATCTTAAATTTTATGGGGGCATGTTAAAGTTGATTTGAGCGACACCGGTTAGGATCCTACAGTTCCCTCATTTTGGTACCACTATTTTTTATTCGATTCACTTAGTCTAAATGAATTTGCTAATCTCAACTTAATGAGTTCCATACTTTCATTTAGACTGTGGGAAGTCTCGTTAGGAACCGTAGGTTTCCCTCTCCGAGGGATTCCCGATCATCCGATAGAGACGTCTTAATTTAATTGTAATTGTGGTTTTTGTGGTGTTTGTGATTAAATTTTGAGTTGTCTTAAATTTTGAATGTTATGGCGGCGAATTTTGTCTTAGTTGATTTTAATTTTGGTTTTTGTTTTGCGGCTATCCTAACAGCTTCGGTTTTCAAGCAGGGTGACATTATTTTTTAACATGCAAGTTTTACAAGTATAAAAGTACAGTGTGGAAAGTACAAGAAACTGTAAAATCGTACCTGGCGAGTCCTCTCATTCCACCACCTGAAAGGTTAGTACTTGCAAAGCATGTATATAATATTGCAAGAAGATTTAAGTTGCATGAGTAGATAAAGGTTTAGCTACCAAATCCCAGGCTATGATTTTGTTGAGTCTTGGAATATCTTATTGGATAACTTTAGAACAAAATATCACAAGTTCAATTTATCCTTCAAAATATCCAAAAGATTTCAAAGTGCCCAAGGTATGACCCTGAACTCTTTTGGAGATTTCTTGGATTATTTTGAGTTCATTTCTGAACTTATCATATCATTCCATAATAATCCGAGTTTAGAGTGTGACTACCCCATTGCTCAGCGAAACTTAACATATTAATTATCCCAAGGATATGATACTTGATTAGTCACTTAATGTTTCACTTAAGATTTATGTGGATGGATGCCCCTAAGGCAAATTTAGGTCATTTAAGATTGTGGTACACATGATTAAGGTCAGGCTTGTAGTGTTTAAAGATATTAATCACTGACTATGTTATCTTCTAAATCCGATCAATTGAGTTTAAATATCGAGCTTATGTCACTACTAAGCCTTTAACAATCATGATGGGTGAAATGGTAATTATGAAACATTTAATTTCAAGTAATGTGCATTCTTATCAAATGGTCACATCATCCTCAATTTCGGGCTTAAGAAAAGTAAACTATCATCTTTCTGACTTAAGCCCATTAAGAATCATTTGATCTAAGTTGACTTCTGAGTCATGAAAATTAAGAGGGTTATGATTTTGTTGATGTTGTGCAAGGGGGTGAGTGGGTTTCTGCCTTTTAACCCCATTGTATTCCAATCATCCAAATATGCTTATTAAGATCAGAATTACCCATTTTCCTTTGGTTAATCCTAAACTTTATTAAAGCACCAAAGTCTAAAGTGGTTGTTTTGACCTTGGGGCACCTCATCTCATAACTCACTAAACACAACTCAAATAACTTTGAGAGTCTAAAGTGTCATATCAATGAGGTAATTAAAGTATTAGAGAAGAAATGTGGATTTCCCAAAATTCTAATTTAATTTAAATTAAGAAAATAATATTTTCAAAAGGTGATTTATTTAACTTCTCAAAATAAAGCTTTTTATTTATGAGAAAATTATTATGGGTTTCCTTACGTCAGAGAAATGCTTGGGTAAAATTTCATGATATTTTTTAATTAAATTTTTATTATTATTATTTTAATTTGGCTCAATTTTCAAGATTTATTTAAGTAGAAAATGGTGTTTTAATTACAAAAATTATTTTTATATTTTTCTTAGACTCCTCTGAGTTAAGAAAATAAAGAGAATCAAATTTTGTATTTTTTTTATTTTTAATTCATTTATTATAATTATTTTAGTGAGAAAATAAAGAAAATTTATTATAATGCTTTTTTTAAAATTTACATTGAACTTAGGAAAATTAGAAAAAATATTTTAATGAGTCCCAAGTAATCAGAGAACAGTTAGGAACATTTTGAAATATTTTTGTGTTCTTAGAATATTTATTTATTTTTTAATTATTTAATATTCAAAATGAGGCCCAAAAATTAAGTGTTTTATTAAAAGTGATTTTTATTTTTCTTAAGTACCTCTAATCACAAGAAACTTAGGAACCACTTTTTGTAATTTTCTTAAGTGTATTTAATTTATGATAATTTTTTTTGTACAAAAATACAAGGCTTCTTAGAAAATCTACTTTTGTGCTTACACTAAGACAAATACTTTTGTGCTTACACAGAAAATCTACTTTTGTGCTTACACTAAGACAAATATTTTTGAAATTTTTGTAGTGATTAGATATGATTTTTATGAACAATGTGGAGTTAACTTTGTTCATTTTTTATATGAAATTAATTTACATAAATTTATATAAAGTATTCACATTTAACTAAATTTAGAAGTTTGCAAAATATTTATGAACAATGTGGAGTTAACTTTGTTCATTTTTTATATGAATTTAATTTACATAAATTTATATAAAGTATTCACATTTAATTTGATTTATATAATTTTTCAAGTGATAATTTGATTTATATAATTAAAATAAACCAAAATGGTCACCATGGCTTGAAAATTAGCGTTAGGAGATAGAGATGCCATGCAAAAATCAGAGAACAGCCCCTCGAGAAGATACCCTCTATCATGAAGAACCAACCCTAAAAATTTCAAGTCATGGTGGTTAGTATTTAATCATAATGATTTAAATACCTCAGAGGGTATTTAATTAATATAAAATCATATGTTTAGAAAATAATTTTTATTTTTATCCACATTATTCTCCTCTATTCACTGAGCAAGAGGGTATTTTTCTTTTATTCTTATAATTTCTCGATAAAAAGTTATGAATTTTTAAAGATCTGTTATTTATTTAATTAAGAAAAAGCTTTAATTTTGTATTTGTCCCAATCACGAGCCGCTTCATCCTCATCTTCTTCAAAGTGCCACACAACATTCTTTGGTCCGGCACTGCTATCTAACTCGACAGCCACGGGTCCCGGTGTTCACGCACGAAGGTTCCTTCCGGCTCGATCTCATCCTTCCTTTCGATACTTGCTCGATCAGATGGCTCTCCGTCATCGTCCCCGATAGCCAAAACCATTGAACCGTCCAACTTTAAACCCTAAGATCTCGTCCTATACTCAGCCAAATTGCTTTGAGTTTGTTCCTACACCTTCATCTACTCAAGACGAGTACATCTATATGGTTACATAGCAATGAATTGCAAGTTTTCTTCACAAAGCTCTAAATCGAGCCCAAAATTAGGGTTAGTAAGCTATACCTTTACCCGATAGGTGAGGCCTCGATTGGGTGCTTGTGGAAGCTTCAGTGGAGCCTCACAAACCTTGTGGATGTGTTCATTTTTTCTGGTGAAGGCTTCAAGTATGAATTCGATCAAAGGGTGGAGCGGCCTTGGTCTAAGTATAGGTTAGAGGGCTCAACAGAGGGGGGTTTTGATTGAGATCTTCCTCTCTTACTCTGGTGAAGCTCAAGAGGAAATCAATTTGGGGTTTAAGAGAGTTTTGAGGAAGGCCAAATTTTTCCCTGGTTTTGAGCGCAAAAATTGAGCTCAAGTGATGGGGAAGATGGCCAAAGAAGGGTTGCAATAGGGTTGTGTGGTCTTGGAGGAGCTCTGGAAACAGTTTAAATAGGGTTCCCTCAAGAAACTTTTTCTTGTCTTGTTTTGGCCATGGAAGAGGGGTTCAAGTAAAATAGCTTAGTGTGGTTTTCATGGCCTTCATTTAGGTGCAATGTGGAGCTAAGGTGGAGGACTTCAAGATGCTAAACACCAATCAAATCTAGACACATTGGATGGGTGAAATTATGTTTGAACTTAGGTGTGAGGGGTCTTAAATTTGGCTCCTTTGGTGACTAGAGTGGCTGTCCATGTTAGGGAGGTGCTTAGGTGACTCAGGAACGTGAGAGGAATCTGACACAACAATTAATTTGGGCGGGTGATGGGTTTTGACAAAGATATCTTTGGCTTAAGTAATTTAGGAAACAAATACCTTGATTTAGGGGACCTTTGGTTCAGGGCTCATCTAGGGAGGGTTAAGTGGGTCTAGCTTTGTTACTAGGACCCAAAAGTTGGCTGTAGAAGTCTTGCCTTGATCAATTTGACATGGCTAGGCCAATCTTAATGCATATGTCCAATGTGGGTCCAAATGGCCAAAGGTTGGGTTTGGGTTAGGCTATCCATGACTTTGAACCCAATTAATTTGTCAAAATTGTGTAGATGATTGTAATAAAGAGTTTTGGTGAAGAGTTGAAATGATTTTGAATTCAATGATTTTGAAAGAGTTGAAATGATTTTGAATTCAATTGGGGGTTCAATTTGAAGGGTTTTGGGATTTTGGTCAATTTGGGCATATTGGGCTAGACTTGAGTCTAGGTTCGGCTAAGGTTTGGCTAAGTCCAAATTTATTATTTAAAATGGTCTATACAAACATCATGAAGAGTTTTTAACATAAATTGGGTGTCAATTTTGGGGTTAGGGTAATCAATTTGGTGGAATTTGGGGACATAACCAATTTAGGGGAAATTTAAGGATTTTTGGAATTGGGTTAAAATTGAATGCAATTGAGGCTTTATCAAGGCCAATTTAAGGTCAAGTTTGAGTGGTCAAATTTGATGTGTAGGATTATTATGAAGAGTTTTTAACATAAATTGTGGCAAATTGAGAAGGTTATGGAGTTCAATTTTGTGGGATTAAGGGGCTTGACTTAGATTGGGGGCTTGACTTAGATCAAAATTGGGCTCAAATCAAGAGCCAATTAAGCTTATATTTAGTTTAGTTTGGTCATATGGAATGTTACTTTGAGTTTAGTATTGAAATTTGGGGAAATTGGGACCAAATTAATGGACATTTTGGGTAAATTTGGGGAAGTTGGGCCTTTAAAGGCAATTTGGGAGTTTTGATCAAAATGGTCTAATTTGTCAAATTGGGTTCTATTGAAGGGTTTAAATTGGTTTTTGAAACATTTGGAGTGATTTTGGAGGTTTTGGGAAAGTTTGGGGAGCTAAGGGTATTTTTGTAATTTTGTCAATTTTGGGGGTATTTTGGTAACTTTGGCATTTTTGGGTGGTTTTGGGTAATTTGGGTGTCTTCAAATGGTTTGAAATTATTTTTGAACAAATTTGGGTATTTTGGGTGAATTTGGGAATTTTGGTCAAATTTTGGGCTCCAAGGGTATCCAGGTAATTTGGGGGATTTTGGGGCAAAAGGCCAAGTTGCATAGTTCATATTTTTGGTAGAATTGGGGTGCCAATTACCCTATATGAACTATGGAACAATGAAAACCCCAGTTGAGTCCTCTATGTACTGGTTTTAGCTATACCCTAGCCTAGGGCTATTGGGTTTAGGGGACCATCTACATGGGTTTCTCAAAAGATCAAGGGATCAAAATCAACAATTTTTGGGTTTAGGGTTGTGAGTGATTATGGGTGAGAGTGAGTATAAGTGAGTGAACAAGCTCCAAAACAACACCCAAAGTAAACCCTAAGGTAAATCAGTCCTGCGGGGACTCATCTTGAGCTTCCTCATACTAACCCCACCTACTAAGTGCTAGAGGTTAGAACCAATATGTGAAACTTCAAGTTGAGCAAAGAGGAGTGTAGAATTTCTCATGGAGAGGGTTCCTTTTTGAGTTCTCTAGGAATATTCTCTAGGAATAGTCAACAAGAAAGTTTTATGGCTATACCTTAGGCTACTAAAGAGGAAAACTAAACCTCAACCAAAAGTGAGGTCAACAAGCTTAAAATAAGTGAATTATCATCCTCCTAATATTTGTCCATCACTTCATAATCATTTGATTTTGATTGACTTTGAAATTTTGATAGTTTAGAAAATTATAATTTTACTTTTATCATGGAAATGTGGCAAATTGGTTTCTACCTTGTAACACCCACTATGTTTCAATCATCCATACGTACTCATTAAGATCAAAAATACCCATTATTCCCTTTGATTAATCCTAAATTTTGATTAAGGCACAAAAATATAAAATGACCATTTTTCCCTTGGGATTGTCCACTTCATAACTCATTATGCATAATCCAAATGACTGAAAGTTTTTGAGTACCCTGTTCATGGGGTAATTAAAACATCAAAGGAGAAAATGTGGCTTTTCAAAATTTAACTTAATTTAAGTAATAATCTTAACTTAGAAAATAGGATTTTCAATATTAATTTATTTATTCAATCAAAATAACTTTTTTGTTTAAGGGAAAAATATTAGAGGTTCACCTAGGTCAGAGAAATATTCAGGCAAAATTTCATGATTTTTCAAATTAAACTTTAATTATTATAATTACTTTAATGAAAAATTAGGGAAATACATTTTTTAGCTTTTTAAAATTTATATTCAACTTAGAAAAATTAGAAAAAATGTCCAAATGAGTCCCAAATGACCATGAAACAATTAGGCACATTTTTAAACATTTTTATATTTTTGGAATTTTTAATTATTTTTAATTTAAAATTTAGTTCAAAATGAAATATTTTCTCAAAAATAATATTTATTTTTCTTAAGTGCCTCTAATCATAAGGAACTCAGAAAACCACTTTTAATAATTTTCCTAAGTGTATTTAATTTAACATAATTATTTTGTACAAAAATGCCATTTTTCTCATAAAATCAACTTTAGTGCTTAAACCTAATCAAATAATTTTCAAATTTTTACAGTGAGTCCAAATAATTTTTCTACATAATTATGAATTGATTTTACTAATTTTTTTGTTAATACTTAATTTAAATAAATTAATACAAGATATAAACTTTTATTTGATTATAGAAATTTACAAAATTCATCAAACCATCATGATATTTTTCCTAAGATTCTTTTTTTCCTAAGATTCTTTCTTTCCTAAGATTCTTTCACCACAAGAAACCTACTAAAATTTATCTCATAATTTTCTAAGTGATATTTTAATTTATAAAATTAATTTAAGAAAAATTTTTTAAGTGATATTTTAATTTATAAAATTAATTTAAGAAAAATTTGTCATCCAAGCTTGAAATTAGGGTTACAAGCACAAAGATGCTCTCTGATCTTGGTAAAATCAGAGAACATCTCCTCTATCATGAGTAATAAACCCTAAAAGTGTTAAGCAATGGAGAACAATATTTAATCGTAATAAATTAAAATACCACAAAGAGTATTTAATTAATTAAAAATCAAAGACTCAACAAATAATTTTTATTTTTACTCGAAATTTTTCTCCTCTGTTCACTTAATAAGAGGGTAATTTTATTTTATTTTAGGAGTTTTCTATGCAAAGTTATGAATTTTTAAAGTTCTGGGATTTAATTAATTCAAAAAATAACCTATTTTCCTACTTATCCAACTTAGTGCCAGTGCAACCTACGGCACGTCGAGCATTACATGCAGTTCTCCACCATTCGACGTTGCCAGCTAAATAGATGCCTCGTCAGCCCGTTGTTCAGGCACCATCCAACCATCCAACATGATCCAGAGCATCCATTCAACACACACGAAAACGGACGACATCCGTTCATTGTACCCAATCTCCCTAACCCGAGAGCCTTTATACTTCAAACCTTAAGGTCTATCTTGATACTAAACCAAATCACATGGGGCTTGTTCTTACACCTTCATCTACTCAAGACAAAACTATCTATATGGTTGATCAAGCATGAATTACTATAT
Organism: Phalaenopsis equestris; assembly: GCF_001263595.1. Classification (NCBI taxonomy): domain Eukaryota; kingdom Viridiplantae; phylum Streptophyta; class Magnoliopsida; order Asparagales; family Orchidaceae; genus Phalaenopsis; species Phalaenopsis equestris. The sequence continues at coordinate 38,350 of NW_018253742.1, read as the reverse complement.
ATAGGTATGGAGAATGAAATTAAGCTCGGTTTGAAGAGAGAGTTCAATAACTTTATATGAGAGGTGAGGCCTCAATCAAATCGTTAGAGAAGCTTTAGAGGAGTCCAAAAAACTTTTAGATGAGCTCCTGGGCTGTGGTGAATTGTCTAGGTATGATTTCGACCAAGGCCAATTTCAGGTGGTGGTCTAGGGCTATGTTAGAGGCTCTTTGTGATGGGGCTTTTTTAGGGGATCAACTCCTCTCACTCTAGGGATGGTATGTGTTGTTTAACTAAATCTTGGTGCACTATGGTGGTGTGGAGAAATCTATCCTGGTTTTAAGGTAAATTTAAGTAATGAAATCGGCCCTGAGTGGTGGTTATGGGTGGCTTAGAGCAAGGGGATTGCACCTAAGAAGGTTTAAAGAAGTTCTGGTGAGATTTTGACAGAGTTTCCCTAAAGTTTTTGGCACTCTCCCCTTTAGCCGTGAAGGGGTCAATTTATAGCCATGGCTGCATGGTGGAGCTCAGGGCTTGGCAATGGGTGCAAAAGCTTGCTGAGGTGAAGGGAAGAAAGGCTGCTTGCTGAGGTAGAGGGAAGAAAGGCTCTAATGGCCAATAGGACTTGGCCAACTAAGAGAAGTTTAATTTTGGGTTTTATCCACTTAGGGCTCCATTGAACTGGCTGTTTTCAATGGCTGAGGTGGTGGGCAGCTTGGGTTAAGTCATTTCTAGGCTCAGGGAGGCCAAGGGCTGGCTAACGATGGTTAACTCCAAATGGCAAATGATGATGGCCAAGATATTTAAGTTTAGGACAAAAATAGGGTGAAATCCTTTGAATCAAAGGACCATTGGTCCATAGCTCATGTAGGGTGGGCTAGGTGGGTCTAGCCTGGTCACTAGAGTCCAAATGGTGGTTTTAGTGGCTTTGGTTTGATCAATTTAGCTTGGCTTGGTCAACTTTAGTACTTGGGTTCAATTTTGGGCATTTTGGCTAGACTTTGGGTTTAAGTTCGGCTAGTCATTTCATTGAGCTCAATTTATTGATTAAAATGGTGTAGTTGATTGTCACAATGAGTTTAGAAAATGTTTGGAGGGATTTTGAATTAATTTGGGGAGTTAATTTTGTGGCATTTGGACATTTGGTCAATTTTGGGTAAGTTGTGTTAGACTTGGGTTTGAGTTGGGCTAGAGTTTGGCTAGGGCCCAATTGATGGTTCAATAAGATTTGGGTGATTGTCATGAAGAGTTCTGTATATAAATTGGATGGAAATTTTAGTTTTATGGAGTTCAATTTGGTGGAATTTGGAGACATGGCTAATTTGGGAGAAAATTGGGGGTTTTGGTCCAAGTTGATTTTAAGTGAAATTGAGGCTTGAACAAGGCCAATTGAAGGTTCAATTTGATTTATGGAAGTTTTGTAAAATATTTTTGATGCAAAATTGGGGCAATTGGATAGATTTGGGCGTTCAATTTGGTGAAATTTTGGCTTGGGGTAAAATTGGGGCTTTTTTATTTGAGTTGAAATTGTATTCGAATGTGGGTTATTTACACTTGTATTTGGTTTCAATTAAGCTTGTACAAAATGAATTTGAGTTTAGAATTGAAATTGGGGAAGATTGGAATCAAATTGGTGGACATTGGGGGTGAATTGAGGTAATTGGACTTTTAAGGGCAGTTTGGGGCTTTTGGTCAAAATGGGTAAAATTGGTCAAATTGAACTCAATGGAGCATTTTAAATTGATTTGGGGATTATTTGAAATAATTTTGAAGGTTTTAGAGCAATTTGGGTCACCAAGGATATTTTCGTAAATTTGGTAAAATGAGGGTGTATTTTGGTAATTTTGAAAATTTTGGGGTGTTTTGAACAATTTGTGTAATTTCAAATGGTTTGGAATGATTTTTGGACAAATTTTTGTAGTTTGGGTAATTTTAGGAATTTTAGGGTTTCAAGGGTAATTTGGGTAGATTTTGGAGGCAAAAGATTAAGTTGGGTATTTTGGTAAAATTGGGGTATCAATCACCCTACTTGAGCCATGGACCAACAGAATTCCTTACTTTGGGTCCTCCATGTACCGGTCTTAGCTAAACTCCATCGACATGAGTCTCCCAAAGGGTTAAGGGATCAAAGTTAAGCAATTTTGGGTTTTTGGCTGTGAGTGGCAGTGTAATGTGCAAGTGTGTGTGTGAGATACCAACCAAGACCAAACCACAAGAGGGTTAACCCTAAGGCCAAGTAGTCCTAAGGGGACTCCCCGTGTGCTCCCCCATATTGACCCCACCTATTAAGTGCTTGAGGTAAGGACCAATATGTGGAACTTCAAGTTGAGCAAAGAAGAGTTTAGAGTTTCTATTTCTAATGGAGAGTTTCTAATGGTGAGGGTTCCTTTCTAGTATTCTAGGAATAGTCAACAGGAAAGTCCTATAGCTAAACAATAGACTACTAAAGGAAGAAACTAGACCTCAACCAAAAAAGAGGTCAACAAAGAACCAAGTTAAAAACTTAAAAACTAAATTTAGTAAGACTAAACAATGTTTTGCAATGAAGAGTTAAGAAAGCCTCCTTCCCCTTTACAATGAGTTTATGGTTACTAAAGTATTAAAATCATTTAACATTATATGAAATTATATTGTGCCAAATAGGAGTAATATTATTCTTACCATTTTCTTACCATTTATGGAGTGCAATCTTACCATTTATGGAGTGCAAAAATAACATTGGCTAATCCAGAGTTTTGTCCCTAAATCCATGGTTAAATGATACACCTAAGATATGTAGTGTTTTAGACACATTTTTATACCTATTTTTGAGATATTACACTTTAATGGAAGGTATTTGTGTGTTTTTCTTTCAGTTATAAGTAAAAAAGTTGAAAAATGCTAAAAGGAGTGAAAAAGGATCAAATTTAGAGCAAAAAAGTGAAATTTGTGCAAAAGTGTTTCGGCGCCTAAGCGCTAGATCTGGAGCTTAAGCATCGGTGAGCGCGGGGGAAAAAAGGAAGGCCCCGCCTAAGCGCCAGAGGCCCCGCGCTTAAGCACCAGAGGTAGTTATTTGGTTGTTTTCTTCATTTGGTTGAATTTTAAAGAGACATTTGAGGCACATATTGGCTAAAGAGGGTGATTATGACCACTAGAAACAATAATTATATTAAAAGACTTGTAAAGGGAGGCATCTATTGGAGAATCCATTGAATTTGGACACATTTTGAAGAGTTTTCAAGGGACCTCTTGGGAAATTTATAAAAAAAGGAAGTTGAGACATTTTAAAGTGTGTTTGAAGAGGGAGAGAGTGTTGGAGTCCTGAGAAGAAGATCCTGGAGAATCTTGTGGAGAGATTCAGGCACCACAAATTTACTTTATCCTTTTTGTTTTTAGTTTTATTTTGAAAATTTAGAGTGTTGTTAAAGAGAAGAGATTCAAAGGAACTTCAAGAGTTTGGTGGAGGATTTGAGATCATGTTTATCTCTATTTTTAAACTACTTTTGGTTTTTATCGAGTCTTCTTGTTGGTTTGACAATGATTTCTACTTTTAAAAAAAAGTGTGGTTTTATTTTCTCCAAGGATTCTGAGTAGTTTTCTTTATCTTTCTTCTTAAAATGATAAGTAATTAATGTATTGGACAGAAGTTGTGGAGAGTATTAATCTTTAATGTTGGAAGAAGTTGTGATGATTTAATTCCATGCAGTTCACTTACTTCTTGATATGGCCCATCTAATTTGTTGTTAGAACATGTAAGAACCAGGGTGGTATTGTCTCAGTCAACAATTGGAAAGAAACACACGAGGTTGTATGAATGAGAATGTAATTCATATGATTTAGTGCAAATAAATATTGAAATAATCTTTGAAGGGTGTAGAGTTAGAGGACTTTAGAGTGACAGGCTAAAGCCCCCAACTTGATTTATTGTTTTAGGTTATGATACGAGATGTTAGCCCCCAGGTGGAGGGAATTAATGGAACTCTAGAGTGAGAACTGGTATCTTCCCTACCTATCCGGTTTTTAGAACTATTCAAACTTTAAATTAGCCAATGTTCTTTATAGCATCTCTAGTAAGGGTAAAGAATAATATTGCTAATAAGGGTAAAGAATAATATTGCTCATATTTGGCACAACACAATTTTCATACTTCCACAGTAGAATTCCTATACTTATTACTGATTCATGAAATGAAGAAAGATATTTTCATATTCTGTGCTTTTCTCTTACATTAACTCAAGTTTTATTTAGAAGTTGTTATTGTTTTGTCAAAATATCAAAAATACCAAAAAGATTTAAATTTTAATTACTGTTAAATTATCTATAGTTTAAGTAATTGTCTTTTTGAAATAGAAGTTTGTTGTTTGAAAGTGCATATTACTAATTTCCCCGTGGGATTGATATTCGAGGCTTGATCAAAAGTCTTTTATTACTTGATAACAATGCGTATACTTGTGTAGTATCCCAATATATTAAAGAGTGAAATTCTTATTTTATTCGGGATCAAATTTTGGCACACTTTCAAAGTAAGGAAATATAAGTGAAAATATAATCGCATACATTGTTATACTCTTGCATATAAACATTTGGGATCGAGTTTTTGGCATCGTTGCTGGGGATAAAGATTTCAAAAGATAGATTGAAAGTAAATTTCTATTTTAGAAAGTCCTATTAAACTTTAAAAGGTATTTTAGGAATATATTATTATAGTATTCTATTTTTGTGTGTTTTATTTTATTTTATGTTAGTGTATGCGTAGTTCACGTTCTGAAGGACTAGTGCCCTACGATTCTGAATTAGAAAGAACTGTTAAGAAAATTAGAAATACCAAAAAAAATTAAAAATTTTGAAAAATCTAAAAAAATTACAAAAATGGCAAATCAAAATGATCAAAATGTTGAAATTCATCAAGAATTTAGAACTTTAAGAGATTATGTCAACCATACGGTAGATGAAATTTATTGTAGTATTAAGAAACCCACTGTAGTGGCTAATTCATTTGAATTTAAACTTGTTATTATCCAAATGGTATCAAATAATCAGTTTGGGGGAAGACCAACTGAGGATCCAAATTTACATCTTGCCAATTTTCTAGAATTATGTGCTACATTTAAATATGATGGTGTATCAGATGATGCCATAAGACTTAGGTTATTTCCTTTCTCACTAAGAGATAGAGCTAAGATGTGGCTGACTTTAAGAGATTATGTCAACCATACGGTAGATGAAATTTATTGTAGTATTAAGAAACCCACTGTAGTGGCTAATTCATTTGAATTTAAACTTGTTATTATCCAAATGGTATCAAATAATCAGTTTGGGGGAAGACCAACTGAGGATCCAAATTTACATCTTGCCAATTTTCTAGAATTATGTGCTACATTTAAATATGATGGTGTATCAGATGATGCCATAAGACTTAGGTTATTTCCTTTCTCACTAAGAGATAGAGCTAAGATGTGGCTGCATTCATTTGCACCTAAGTTTATCAGAACTTGGGGTGATTTAGCGCAAAAATTCCTTGCTATTTATTTTCCACCATCAAAGACTACAAAGCTTAGAAATGATACTACATCTTTTAATCAGTTTGAAAGGGAATCTATTTATGAAGCATGGGAAAGATTTAAAGAACTCTTAAGAAAGTGTCCACACCATGCTATACCGGATTGGTTAATAATTTAAACTTTTATAATGGATTAGTTGGATCTCTTAGATCAATTATCGAT
>NW_018253742.1:29136-32085 GCF_001263595.1 Phalaenopsis equestris | reverse complement strand
ACAATCAAGGGAATAATAATTATAGATCTACTTATCCTTCAGGTTTCAATAGTAATCCACAATTTAAGGAGAAGAAGTTGTTTATAGATGAAGTGGTGTTACAAATGGGAAATTAGTTATAAAGTCAAGGAGCTACAATTAGAAATATTGAGAATCAATTTTGACAAATTGCAAATTCATTAAATAATAGATCCCAAGGAACATTTCCTAGTCATACTGAAACAAATCCGAAAGACCAAAATAAAAAGCAAGTAAAGGCCTTTCAACTTAGAAGTGGAAGAGAGTTGGAAGGTAGGGCTCAAAAAGAAATTGAAGTAGAGAGAGAAGAAACTGAAAAAACAAAAGAGGACACTCCAAAAGATGCTAAAAGGCCTATTTCTCCCCTAAAAATTGGATTGGAAAAACCACCACCTCCATTTCCTCAAAGAATTCATCAATAGAAGTTGGATAAGCAATTTTCAAAATTTATGAAAATTTTTAAGAAGCTTACAACTAATATTCCACTTGCTGAAGCTTTAGAACAAATGCCAAGCTATGTAAAGTTTATGAAGGATATTCTCAATAGGAAAAGAAAGTTTGAAGATAATGAGACTATTACACTTAGTGAGAAGTGCAGTGCTATAATTCAAAAAAAGCTTCCTTGAAAGTATAAAGATCCTGGTAGCTTTACAATTCCATGTGCGAAAGGAGACAGATTTTATGGGTAAGCTTTATGTGATTTAGGTGCAAGCATTAACCTTATGTCATTATTAGTATTTAAAAGATTGGTATTGGGAGAAATAATTCCTACTACTATAAATCTGCAGTTAACAGTTCTTTCGATAACTTACCCTAAAAGAGGTATAGAAGATGTCCTAGTGAAAGTGGATCAATTTATCATTCCTGTTGATTTCATTGTGCTAGATATGAAGGAAGATAAAGAGATACCTATCATTTTGGGGAGACCTTTCCTAGCCAAAGGAAGAGCAATGATAGATGTGCAAAGAGGGGAATTAACAATGTGTGTCAATGAGCAAACTGTTACTTTTAACATTTCAAGTTCAATGAAATATCCTGCAAAAGGTAAAGATGATGAATGCTATAGAATGGATGCTATAAGATACCTAAGTGAATGCCATTTCAAAACTAATTATGAAGAAAAATCTGAAGTAAAATAATTGAAACACGAGCAAAAAGAGGAATTAGATCAATGTGAAGATCTTTTTAAGGAAGATTCAAACTATGTTTGAGAAAGTTTTGAAATTTTGGACACGATAGAGAAAGATAAATCATTTTGTCCATCAATAGAAAAACCTCCAGAACTTGAGTTGAAGTTACTTCCTGATCATTTAAAATATGTCTTTTTAGGAGATTCCTCTACTTTATGAGTTATAATTTCCTGAAAAATTAACTTTGGAAGAAGAAGAAAGGTTGATGAAAATTCTAAAAAATGTTAAGAAAGCCTTTGGATGTACAATTGCTGATATTAAAGGAGCCAATCCTTCAATTTGTATGCATAGAATTCATATGGAAGAGAACTGCAAAGCCAGGGCTGATCCTCAAATGAGATTGAATCCTGTTATGAAAGAAGTTGTAATAAGAGAAATTTTAAAGTGTTTAGATGTTGGAATTATTTACCCTATTTCAGATAGTGCATGGTTAGTCTAATTCACCGCTTTCCTAAGAAAGGAGGAGTAACTATGGCTGTGAATGGACATAATGAATTAATACGAACTAGACAAGTAACAGGGTGGAGAATTTGATTATAGAAAATTAAAACTTTCCACCAGGAAAGATCACTTTTCACTACCCTTTCTAGATCAAATGCTTGATAGACTAGCTGGGCACAAATATTTTTATTTTTTGGATGGATATACTAGTTATCACCAAATTCAGATAACTCCTAAGGATCAAGAGAAAATAAGTTTTACCAGTTCTTATGGTACATTTTCTTTTAGATGAATGCCTTTCGGTTTATGTAATACCCCTACTACATTTCAAAAATGTATAATGACAATTTTTTGTGATTTAATTGATAAGCGGATTGAAGTATTTATGGATGATTTTTCAATGTTTCGAACTTCATTTGACTCATGTTTAGAACATTTATCAAAAGTTCTTAAACGCTGTGAAGAAACAAATTTAGTCATTAATTAGGAAAAATGTCAATTCATGGTAACAGGAGGAATTGTATTAGGATATCAAATATCAGAAATGGTATGGAAGTAGATCCTGCTAAAATTCAAGTGATCACTAATTTACCTTATCCAACAAATGTAAAAGAAATTATAAGTTTTTTAGGACATATTAGATTCTACAGGCGATATATTAAAGACTTTTCAAAAATTGCTATGCATTTATGTCATTTACTAGAGAAAGATAAAATTTTTAAATTTGATGAAGAGTGCCTAAAAGCTTTTGAGTTATTAAAAAAAATTAGTCACTGCACCAATTATAGTTTCACCAGATTGGGAAACACCTTCTGAACTCATATGTGATGCTAGTGATTATGCTATTGGAGTTATTTTAGGACAAAGATATGATAAAATTTTCAAAGTAATTTACTATGCTAGTAAAACTTTTATTGAAACCCAAATTAATTATACAATAACTGAAAAAGAGTTATTAGCAATAGTATATGTCTTTCATAAATTTAGATCATATTTAATTGGAACTCATAGCGTAGTGCATACAGATCATTCTGTTATTAAGTACCTAATGAGAAACAAGGATGCTAAACCAAGACATATAAGATGGATTTATCTGTTGCAAGAATTTGATCTTACAATAGTAGATCGAAAGGGAACTGAAAATCAAATTGCTGATCATTTGTCCAGGCTTTAGTTAGAAAAATCACTCAATCTTGAAAAAGAAATTAATGAACGTTTTCTAGATGAAAAACTATTCAAAATTAATGAGTGGCATGTTCCGTAGTATGCTGACATTGTGAACTTATGTAATGACATACCA
>NW_018253742.1:24531-29121 GCF_001263595.1 Phalaenopsis equestris | reverse complement strand
ATACCCATTTTTGGTGATATTGCACTTTAATGGAAGATATTTTTATGTTTTCTTGTAGGTTGTTGATTTTAGGACTTGAAGCAAAAAGGAAGCAAAAAGGATGAAATTTAGAGTCAAAATGGTGTTATTGAAGAAATGTTCAGCGCTCGGTGGCGCAGACCAACATAACAGAGGGTGAGTTTTAGTTAGTGTCGACAGCGCCAGAAGAAGTGCCAGCGACACCGTTTGATAGAGAGCAGCGAAGTAAATTGCAGAACACTGGCAACAACGGTGCCAGTGTTGGTTCAGCTTCTGTTTCTAGAAGATTCGACAAATTTGGATGCTTTTTTTAAGAGTTTTTGCACTCACCTATTGGAGAACTGAGTATAGGCTTTATTTGGGGCCAAAATTGATCAGAATTGTGGCTCTTCTTGACATCTCATCATCCCAATTCAACCTTCTACGCATCACGTTGTTCCATTTTTTCATTCCACAACCATTTAAAGTCCATTTTTCTTATAATTTAGAGTTTTGTGGTGAGATTAAGTGTGAATTCTTCTCTAAGAGTGTTTAAGAAGGAGAAAAGTGAGAGATTTCTTCTTCCTACATTTCCTAGAAGAGGCTACATGGGATTTGCTTTGAGAAAGAGTTTCAGATAAGTGTTGTTTGTTTATTAGTGTTGTATGATGTATGAATTTTCTTTTATATAATTGTGTTTTGTTAAATCTTTCTCATGAAGTCTGAGTAGTTTACTTTATCTTTCTCCCTACTCTGAGATATGATGAAATGAAGAGATAATATGGATGTGCCAATATTAAAATATAAAATAAATTGTGATGATTTTTCAACTCTAAACTTAATTTACTTTTTGATCTAACCAATTGAATTGTTCAAATGTGTTGTTAAACATATGATCCGAGAAATGAAGTATGAGCTCTACAAAATCGTGAGGTCGCATTTGATTCCATGAACAAGAATTTCATTCATAGAATTAAGTGCAAATAAATAGGGAAATATACTTTGTTGTGTGTAGAATTGGAGATTCTTTAGGGTGACAGACTAAAATCCCCAATTCAATGTTAGTGTTTAAAAAATAAACCAAGAGTTAGCCTTCAGGTGAAGGGAAGTGAGAGCTCTGGAGTGGGAGCCAGTATCCTCCTAGCCTAGCCACGGATTTATGGACTAAACTTGGGATTAGCCAATGATTTTCTATACACTGTATCAGGGTAGAGAATTAAAACTGCTCCAATTTGACACAATATACATTTTGAACCATTTATCTCATCTCATTTTACCAAAACCTCATTGTAGTGGGAAAGATGCTTTTTCACAAAAAAAAACTTCAACACATAAACATAGTTTAATAGTTTAGTAGTTATTGTTTAAACTTTGTATTACAGTTTTTTTATTACTTGAATAGTTAAGTTTTGATAATATTTCAATATTTAAAATTAGTCAGAGTAATTTCGTTTTGACCTTCTATGAATTTGCTAGTAAATTTATCATTTCAAATTTAAACATTCTCCATGGGATCGATATTTGGGGCTTAAATAGAAAGTCCTTTATTACTTGATAATGATACGTATACTTGCATAAAATCTCAACATTAATTGCTTAAATTTCTTATTAATAAAATATTGCATCAAGCTTTCGCGAGAGTTGCATAGAGGAGTCAACTTTATAAATTTTACACAACTATATTCTCGGGATCAAGTTTTTGATACCCTTGTCGGGGAAGGTAACGATAAATTAAATAAATATGGTAAATTAGGAAATGTAGAGATAAATATATAAAAATTTTAAAAAAAGTAAAAACATCAAAAATCTAAAAAAAAATATTTTTATTTAAGAGTTTTTTTAAGAAATTTTTCTTTGCTTATTATATTTATTTATGCAAAATATTATTTATTTGCTTATTATATTTATTTATGCAAAATATTGGATCTAAAGGTTTAGTACCTTACGATTCATAATTAGAGCATACTATTAGAAAAAATTGAAAACAACAAAATAAAATTTTAAATTTAAAAGAAATGGTGAAAAACTTAAATCATCAAATAAATGAAAATTGATAAAAAAATTTAAAAGATTATGCTAATTCAACAGCAGATGAACTTCACTTTACTATTCAAAATCCTGATATTGCAAGATCCAAACTTACATCTTGCTAGTTTTCTTGAAATTTATGCTAATTTTAAATATGATGAATTGTCAAATGGTGCTCTTAAGCTTAGAATTTTCCTATTTTCATTAAGGGATAAAGCTAAGGCTTGGTTAAATTCATTAGAATCTGGATCTATCAGAAATTGGGGAGAACTATCACAAAAATTCTTAGCTAAATATTTTCCACCCTTGAAAATTGTTAAGCTTAGAAATGATATTACATCTTTTTATCTGTTTAAAGGGAAATCGATATATGAAGCTTGGGAAAGATTTAAAGATCTTCTTAGAAAATGTCCACACCATACTCTACCAGATTGGTTAATAATTCAAACATTTTATAATGTATTAGTAGGATCACTTAGATCTTTTATAGATGCTGCTGCGGGTGGATCACTATTGTCAAATCCTTTTGATGAAACATATTCTTAAATTGAAAAAATGGCTACTAATAATTTTCAATGGCCCTCTAAAAGTGTAAATCCTAAGAGATTAGATAGTATTCATGATTATGATGTAATGTCTAATTTATCATCTCAAATTTTTGCTATTTCAAAAAAGATTGATCAAATAGGAGTGAACTTTTCTCAAATACCCCCAATATTAGAAGAAAATTCACTAGGACATATCATTGATACTCAATCATCTTATGAAACTTTAAATACTATAAATATTGATATATAAATCCATATTCTAACTTTTATAATCCTAGATGGAAAAATCACCCTAATTTTAGTTAGAATAATTATAACAATTCGGTAAATGCCTCTGGAAATTTGAACAACCAAGAAAATTCTAGTTATTGACCTTATTATCCTCATGGATTTAACTCTAATCCTAACCTATAAGTTAAGGAAAACAAGTTGACGATGGAAGAATTAATGTTAAACATGGGAAATCAAATACATAATCAAGGGGCTGCTATCAAAAATATTGAAAATAAATTAGGACATATTGCTACTACACTTAGTAATAGTCCTTCTAGAATTCTTTTGAGTATGGTGGAAGTTAATCCAAAAGATCAAAATAAGGAGCAAATTAAAGCTATTCAATTATGAAGTGGAAAAGAAGTTGAAACAAGGATCTAAAGAGAAACTGAAGTTGATGAAAAGAAGGAAGAAATGGAAAGTGACCAAAATGAAAATGAACAAATAGAAAGTCCTTTAGAAAAACCATTACCTCAATTTCTTCAAAGACTGAAGCAGAAGAACAAAGATAAACAATTTACAATTTTTTTTGGAAATCCTTAAGAAGTTAACGATAAACATTCATTTTGTTGAAGCTTTGGAACAATTGCCAAGTTATGTGAAATTTATGAAGGATATACTAAACAAGAAAAGGAAGTTTATAGGTCATGAGACTGTTGCACTCATTGAAGAGAGTAGTGCTATTATTCAGAAAAAGCTTCCTGAAAAATTAAAAGATCCTGGTAGTTTTACTATACCTTGTGCTATCAATGAAAAGATTTTTGGAAAAGCTTTATGTGATTTAGGAGTGAGTATCAATCTTATGCCATTATCGATCTTTAAATGTTTAAATTTGGGAGAGATTTCACCTACTACTGTAACTCTTCAGTTAGCTGATCGATCAATAACTTATCTAAAAGGAGTTATAGAAGATGTATTAGTAAAAGTGGATAAATTTTTTTTTCCTGTAGAATTTATAGTATTGGTTATGGAGGAAGATAAAGAAATTCCTATTATTTTTAAGAGAGCATTTCTTGCAATAGGGAGAGCTTTGATAGATGTACAAAAAGGAGAATTAATATTACCTGCCCATTTAAAATATGTGTTTTTAGGAGAGTCATCCACATTGCATGTTATTGTATCTTCTAAATTAACTGAAATTCAAGAATAAAATTTAATAGAGATGTTGAAAAGATATAAAAAGGCTTTTGGATGGACTTTAGCAGATATTAAATGAATTAGTCCTTCTATTTGTATGCACAGAATTCTATTAGATGAAGAATATGAACCTAAAACTGATCCTCATAGGAGAATAAACCCAATAATGAAAGAAGTTATTAAAAAAGAAATTTTAAAATGGCTAGATGCTGGAATAATATATTCTATTTCAGACAGTGCTTGGGTAAGTCCAATTCACTGTGTTCCAAAGAAAGGAGGGGTGATCGTTGAAGAAAATAAGAAAAATGTATTAATATCAATAAGACAAGTTACTGGTTGACAAATTTGTATTGACTATAGAAAATTAAACATAGCTACTAGAAAAGATCACTTTCCTTTACCTTTTCTAGACCAAATGTTTGATAGATTGGGTAGGAACAAATATTATTGCTTTTTAGATGGATATACCGATTATCACCAAATTTCAATTGCTCCAGAGGATCAAGAGAAGACAACATTTACAAGCTCATATGGAGCAATTGCTTTTTGTAGAATGTCTTTTCGACTATGCAATGCACCTGCAACATTTCAAAGATGTATGATGTCT
>NW_018253742.1:23440-23891 GCF_001263595.1 Phalaenopsis equestris | reverse complement strand
ATTAACTAATTTTGCAAATGAAATTTTAGAAAATTTCCCTGATGAACAATTATATAGTATTGATGAAATGAAAATAATGTGGTATGTTGATATAGTAAATTACATTGTAAGTGATATTCTACCACCTGATATTAAAAATTTGCAATTGAAAAAATTTATACATGATTTAAAATTCTATTTTTGGGATGACTCATATTTATATAAATAATGTAACGATCTAATTATTAGAAGATGTATTCCTTATGAGGAAACTCATCAGATAATTGAAAGATATCATGATTATGAATTTTGAGGGCATTTTGGAACGAATGGAACTGTATATAAGATTTTGCAAGTTGGATTTTATTGGCCTACTCTTTTTAGAGATGTTAATGAATATATTAAAACATGCAATCAATGTCAACTAGTAGGAAATATTTCTAGAAGAAATGAAATGCCTCTAAATTACACA
>NW_018253742.1:14769-22690 GCF_001263595.1 Phalaenopsis equestris | reverse complement strand
TGATAGAGGATCTCATTTTAGGAATAAGAGAATTGAAAAATTAATTAAGAAATATGATATTATTCATAGATTCTTTACTGCTTATTATCCTCGGGCTAGCGGTCTAATAGAGATATCAAATCGTGAAATTAAATGAATTTTAGAAAAAGCTATAAATCCTTATAAATTGGATTTGTCTACTATATTAGATATTGCATTATGGGCATACAGAATTGCTTATAAGACTCCTATAGGAATGTCCGCACATAGACTAAATTTTGGAAAAATATGTCATTTACCAGTAGAATTGGAGCATAAAGCATTTTGGGCTATTAAGGAATTTAATTTTAATTTAAAAGACGCCGGTGAGAAAAGATTATTGCAACTCAAGGAACATGAGGGGATTAGAAATGAAGCATATGATAATGCAAAAATCCATAAAGAGAAAATGAAAATTGGCATGATCAGAAGATTATTCAAAAGAATTTTGAACCTAGATAAGAAGTTTTATTATATCTTATATTATGTCGCGCTGTCGACGTTATACCAAGTCCTTTGTGTGAGGCACCCCATATATAAATTCATATATATATATATATATATATGTATTAATATTTTGTTCAAAAAGTGTTCATATATTTGTAGATAATAATCCTACACAATTTTATATATTATAAATTAAGACAAATATTGATATTAGAGGAAAATTTGGAATCGAATTGACCTCTGGCTCCGACGGCGCCAGCATGTGTGCCGATATTGCCCGCTAACTTGACCATAGCGCCGACAGCGCCATCAGGAGTGCCGACGGGAGTGCCGACGGTGCCGATGAGTGCCGACGGTGCCGATAGCAATTTGATGTTTTAGGACAAATTTTGGCGGACCTTGGCGGGATTTCGCTCCGTAGTAACTATCGGGAGGTGTTTTAAAGTCCTAAAATCTTCCTTGGATGACCAGAAACTTCTTAATTTTGCATTCCATAGCCTCTAATTCAAAAAATACTTCCAGCTATGGAGTTTTCAATAGAAGAAAGTTTATCAATTTTGACGCGCAAAGATTATATGATAAAATCATTACCAAAAAGAGGTCTATTAAGGAGAGAGGCTTTGTCAATCACAAATTGATTAATCTAAGTCCTCTGATTGATAATATCATTTTACAAAGGTAATGAGAAGTTCTGTGCTACACTACTACTGTAGTTGTTGTACTAGTAGTGAAGGAATTCTATGCCAACTTACATGGAATTACCCAAGGAGTTGTCTTCATACATTACCCAAGGAGTTGTCTTCGTACGAGATAAGGTTGTACCATTTACTCCAGTGCGAATCAATGAGTTCTATATGATAGAAAGTGTTCCAATCTATCATTATACAAATTTTATCATTATCAGAGATTTGATGCAAGATGTCTATAATTTTCTAATGGATGAAAGTAATATTTGGGAAAAAAGTAGGATGAAAGTAATATTTGGGAAATGCGAGATGAAGGATATATTAGTTTCTCTGCTTCATTGCTTAATCCAATATCAAAGCAATGACATTTTTTCAGTTTTGCAAAATTACTCCCTATCATGAAGATTAATAGAGTCACCAAAGAAAGTGTTATATTGAACTATTCATTCAAGTGGAAATACCAATTGATGTAGGACCTATCATTTTTTAAATCTGTTATGGGTATTATGTTATGGGTATTATTATCTGTTATGGGTATTATTATGAATGGGCTAATTTATAGACTTGGGCATCCTTCCACAATTTTCCTACTTTATAGTTAGTTTCAAGTTCCATATGAAAGTTGGGAAAAGGGTTTATTACCTTGGGAGCCCATGATTCCTATTAATGTTAATTATGTTGGGAATGAGAATGAAGCATTTGATGTCTTAGATCATTCATCACATGCTTCAACTCCATTAATGCCACAAACAGTTGGTAGTTCACTCGCTTTGGAAAAAAATGATAAAAATTGAAAGAGAACTTTAGAGTATTTCAAATGCAATAGGAAATCTTAACTACCTTTTGATCACTTAGATTGAAGAATGTAGGAGAACTTTGATCATACTGGAGCAATTGAAGCAGGATTAGTGCTGATGTTTAACGAAAAATGATGGATCAAAAAAAATTGGACTGATCAATTCCTGTACAGACTCTTCTACAATCTGTACGTTCATTACTAGTCTATGGGAGATATTAGAGGGAGATATTAGAGGAGGAGAAAGCACTGAAGATGAGGCAGAATAATTGAAGAATTTGGACTCTCTCTACTACTTTAAAATACTTATTTATTTAATGTGATTGTGTGGATTTAATTTAGTTTGCTTTGCTTTAGAATTCTGAACTTTAATTATGTGTACAATTTTGTGTCAGCGTTTAATGTTGTGGCTTAATTTCAACGCTGATTTATAATTAAGTTTGCTTAATATGTGTGAAAGTGAGGTTAGAAAAATGTGTTTGTAAAAGTGTATTTTTATATATAAAAGTTAGTTTATTATTGTTTGTGAAAATGATTGATTGTGAAAATGTTTTTTTGTGAATTATTGTTAGATAAAAATTATTTTTAAAAAAATACTAAAAAGTCTTTGGAGAAAATTGAAAGGAAATTGAAAATTAAAAAAATTAAAAAATGAAATTTTTGGCCTGCAGCGCCGACGGCTCCCTCGACCCAAGAACAGCCTTTAACCTTTTAAAATTTGTGATTTTCACCGTAAACTGCCATTTTTACTGTTTGAGTCAGCTTCAAGCTTCAACCTCCAATTTTTGCACCCAGGGCTTGCATTTGCTTGGATTTGAGGTGATTTTAAGGCAAAGAAACTTTGAATTTCATCTTCTCTAGATAAGAGATACACTTTGAACTAAATATTTTTTATTTTCAACAAGGATTTATCTCACATTGCCGAGATCCAAAAATTTTGAAATTTCTTTAAGAGATTTTGAGAAAATCCTTTGGTGAAGAACTCTTACTTACCAGATTTAAGTTTAAAGCATTTTACATTGTGATTTTCAGAATTTTTGTAATTTTTTTTAGATTTTTATTAAATTTTCTTAGATTTCCCATGGCACCAAGAATGAGCAAAAGAAAAAAGAAAAGTAGATTATGATGAGCAAAAATTTGTTAGCTTCAGGGCTATTGCTTGATTCAATAGTCTACTTGAGCATAAAAAAGTAATTTCGGATTGTGGTTTTAAAAGTTTGGGAGGAGAAGTTGAGCGATTAATCAATGCTCAGTAGTGCGAAAATTTTTGTTATTTTACTTTCAATGTGATTATTGGTGTAGTGATGAAATTCTATGCCAACTTTACGGAGGCTTCTGATGATGATTTTATTCGTGGGAGAAAAGTGGAGTTTTCTCCAAGAAAAATTAATGAGTTTTATCAGTTAGAAGATGTTTACAGTTGTCATTATAAATCAAATTCTGCTACAAATGAGGCCTCAGATGAGGTTATTTCTTTTCTTACCAATGGAAGAGGGACCTGGAAAGTCAAAAATGGTGTTAAGGTTAACTTTCCTCTTTCTATGCTTAATAAAGTATCTAAGGCCTGAAACTACTTTATTTCTGGAAGAATGATTCCAAAAAATCATCATAGTGAGGTGACCAAGCATAGAGCCATCCTGAACTTCTGTATTCAACAAGTGATCAGGATAAATGTAGGCTCTAGGCTCTATTATTTATATGAACTATTTATATGAACACTCTATCTATTGCTCTAGGAGAGACCACTGGTGGTTTGGCACACCCTGCATTTATTTTCACACTCTTTGAACAAGCAGGAGTAGATTCTAGACTTAAGAAAGAGAGGATTAAGCCTCTAAAACCTATTGGGCCTGCCAATATAAAGACATATGAATCGACATATGAATCTCATGTTGATTTGTTGATTGGAGATCTGGAATTTAGACCAGAGATATTCCTTCTACTTCAAGGACCCCTATTTCTAATGAACCTACTAACCGAGAACTTTTGGACCAAATGAAGATCCAGCAAGGAGATATCTTAAGAATGGATCATAAATTGCAAAAAATGGATGCCAAAAATGCTCACACTGATGACTTAATATGACAAAAGTTCGAATATGATGCTGCTTACAATGATGCATTGGTGAGATACATAAAGGGTGAGCATTCAATTCAGTTTTCTACTCACCCTATTTTTACTCCATATCAGCGACAAAATTTGAATGTGGAAGAAGAAGATGATGATGATGATGATGATGATTGGTGATCTTTCTTTTAGTGTATGTTTGATTATACTTTGTTATTGTGTTGTATATTTTTATAATATTGTTGAGACTGTTTTTTAGATTGTGAGACTCTATTTTGTTGTTATGTTAAGTTGTGAACTGTAGTTTGTAAAACTATTTTCATTTCTGGAATTCTATTTAGTTATATTATTAATTTTAGTATTCTATTAAATGTACTGTAATTAACTCTTTCTTAGCAAATTTTATATATATTATGTGCAATTTATTGTTTTAAGGCTTGTACCATCTTATATTAGCACCTGTAGTATTTCAAAATTAAGGTTTCCAAATCAGAACCTTCAATAGGTATGTCTTTTCTTTATGTATTTAATGTTTTCTTTCACCCTTTATTTTTCAGTTCTTCATGCTAAATCTTTTAAAAATTTAAGTTTGGGGGCGGAGAGAAAAAGAAGTTTGGGGGCGGGGGGGGGGGCATTCCTTTTTAAAGAAAGAAACTTAATTTTATTTGACCTCACTTAGCTATATTTTCAAAAATTTTAAATTTAAGATGACCTTTGATATTAGGGGTTAACTTTAGATAACTATATTTATGTTTCTAAATATATAGTAAACATAAGTAAAAATTTTCAATAATAAAGGTTAATTTTAAATATTAAGATATTTGGTATAAAAGAATAAGACTAACTTTTTCTATTTTAAGTAAAGAAATTTATGTTTTTGAAATATTAAAAATCATAAAGTTTCATGTAAAAAGAAAAGAATTAAACTTTATGAAATCTTTAAGTTATTAAGTGAAGAAATGTGAAAAGTTTTTGACTTTAAGAAGAGGATAGTGAAGTTCAAAATCATTAAAGGCTATCCAGATATGACAATCCTCACAAATAAAAAAAAGAGAAAAGAAAAAAAGAGAAAAAGAAAAATAAAAGAAAAGATGTGGGGAGAAGCTTGAAGAAATGCCTAATTAAAAATTGGCTTCACTTGAATCAACTTAAGGAAGAAGATTTGACTAAATTTTCTAAACTTTTATTTGAGTATTAACTCATTTATTAGTAAAGTGTTATGAAGTTCTTTTTCATATGAATACTTTAAGTGGCTTTCACATGATAATTTGCAATTTTTCTTGAAAAGAATAGCGAATCAGAAATTTTGGACTTCATTGCTGGATATTCTTACTCCTTTAATATTAACTGGAGTTGTTCTAAATTTTTCTTAAGTTATGTTATTGTATTTAGTGGACTGAGATATAGAAATCTAGGAGTTAAATGCTTTACCATAAGTCATATTTTTATATTTTTATATAGTAGAGGAGTTACTTGAGGACAAGTAACATGTAAGTTTGGAGGATTTCGATACACTAAAAATATATGCATTTTTAGACCCTTATTTTTTACTTATATTTGGGGATATTGCACTTTAATCGAAGGTATTTTCATGTTTTCTTGCAGGTTGTTCATTTTTAGGACTTGAAGCATAAAGGAAGCAAAAACGATAAAATTTAGAGTCAAAAATGGCATTTTTAAAAAAATGCTCGGTGCCGAGAGCAGCTCTGACGGCGCAGAGCAACAAAATAGTTGGTGAATTTTACTCAGCGTCGACGGCAGCGTTTAACAGAGAGCAGCGAATTAAATTGTGGAATACTGGAGCCGACGACACCAAAATGGGTGCCAACGGCGCCAATGTCGGTTCTACCCCTACGCCTTATTTCTAGAAGATTCAACAAATTTGAATGCTTTTTGAAGAGTTTTTGGAGGCACTTATTGGAGAATCAACTCTATGCTTTATTTGGGGCCAAAATTCATCAGAAAACTGACTCTTCCTGACAACTCATCGTCCCAATTCAACCTTCTACGCATCACATTGTTCCATTTTTCATTCCAAAATCATTTAGAGTCCATTATTCGTATAATTTAGAGTTTTCTGGTGAGTTTAAGTGTGAATTCTTCACTAAGAGTGTTGGAGAAAGAGAAAAGTGAGAGATTTCTTCTTCCTAGTGAGAGATTTTTTCTTCCTACATTTCCTAGAAGAAGCTACAAGGGATTTTCTTTGAGAAAGATTTTCAGATAAGTGTTGTTTGTTTATTAGTGTTGTATGAACTTTATTTTATTTATGAAATTTATATTTTGTTGTAACTTTCTCATGAAGTCTGAGTAGTTTACTTTATCTTTCTCCCTACTTGGAGAAATGGTGAAATGAAGAGATAATATGGATGTGCTAATATTAAAATATAAAATAAATTGTGATGATTTTTCAACTTCCGAACTTAATCTACTTTTTGATTTGGTCAATTGAATTGTTAAAATGTGTTGTGAAACATATCATCTGGGAAATGGAGTATGAGTTCTACAACAGAGTGAGGATCACATTTGATTCCATGAAGGATAATTTCGTTCATGGAATTAAGTGGAAATAAATAAGGAAATATACGTTTTTGGGTGTATAATTGAGGAATCTTTAGGGTGACAGACTAAAATCCCCAATTCGGTGTTAATGTTTAAAATCTAAAGCAAGAACGGGAGCTACCTGCGAGGTGAAAGGAAGTGGGAGCTCTGGAGTGGGAGCCAGTATTTTCCTAGCTTAGCCACATATTTAGAGACTAAACCTGGGATTAGTCAATGATTTTCTATAACACTATATCAGGGTACAGAATTAAAACTGCTCCAAGTTGGCACAATACATATTTGAACCATTTATCTCATCTCATTTTACAAAAACCTAATTGTAGTGGGAAAGATGCTTTTTCACATAAGAAATCTTCATCACATAAATATAGTTTAATAGTTTAATAGTTATTGTTTAAACTTTGTATTTCAACTTTGTTATGAGTTAAATAATTTAGTTTCATTAATATCTCAACATTCAAAATTAGAGATAGTAATTTTATTTTAACTTTTTTGTGAATTTCCTAGTAAATTTATCATTTCAAATTTAAACCTTCCCCGTGGGATTGATATTTGGGGCTTAAATAGAAAGTCCTTCATTAATAGAAAGTCCTTCGAAAGTCCTTCATTACTTGATAATGATACATAAACTTGCGTAGAATCCCGACAATAATTGCTCAAATGTCTTATTTCTTATTAATAAAATATTGCATCAAGCTTTTGGCACCGTTGCATAGCGGAGTCAACTTTATAATTTTTACAAAACTATATTCTCGGGATCAGTGGTTTGCCGACATTGTGAATATCCTTGTAAGTGATATTATACTTTATGGAATTACATACTAGAAGAAGAGGAAATTTATTTCTGAAGCTAAGACTTATTTTTGGGATGACCAAGGGATGACCATTGGGATGACCAATTTTTATATAAACAAGGAAAGGATTTAATTATTCGAAGATGTGTACCTTTAGAAGAGACCTATGAAATTATCAAAAAAATCATAATTCTAATTTTGGGGGACATTTTGATGTGATAAAAAAAAATACAAAATTTTACATTCTGGATTCTATTGGCCTACCATCTTTAGAGATGTTAATGCTTATATTAAAATTTGTGATAAATGTCAACGTGTAGGTAATATTTCTAGAAGAAATTGGATGCCCCTCAATTATATGCTAGAAGTTGAAATATTTGATGTTTGCGGATTAGATTTCATGGGACCCTTTATACTATCTTTCAAAAATTTATATAAACTATTAGCAATGGTCTATGTAACCCAATGGTTAGAAGTTGTTTCTTTACCTCGATGTGATGCTCAGAGTGTTGTAAAGTTTTTGAAAACGAACATATTTTGTAGATTTAGAATGC
>NW_018253742.1:0-14689 GCF_001263595.1 Phalaenopsis equestris | reverse complement strand
GAAGTCATTTTAGAAATGTCATTATGGAGAAGTTATTAAAGAAATATCATATAAATCATAGAATTGCTACTGATTATCATCCTCAGACAAGTGGTTTAGTTGAATTATCCAATCGAGAAATTAAAAGAATTGCGAAAAATTCTGTGAATCCAACAAAAATGGATTGGTCAGTTAAACTTGACTATGCTTTGTGGGCTTATAAGACTGCATACAAAACTTCTATAGAAATGTCCCCATATAGGGTAATATTTGGGAAAGCTTGTCACTTACCAGTTGAACTTGAGCATAAAGCATATTGGGCAACTGAAGAGTTCAATTATAATTTGAAAGATGTGGTGAGAAAAGATTATTGCAATTAAATGAGCTTGAAGAGATAAGGTATGAGTCTTATGAGAGTGCTAAAATATAAAAAGAAAAGATGAAGATGTGGCATGATCAAAGGATAGTTACTAAAATTTTCCACCTGAATAACAAGTTTTGATTTATAATGCAAGGTTAAAATTATTTCCAGGCAAACTTAAGTCCAGGTGGATAGTCCAGGTGGATGGGGTGGATGGGCCCATTTGTTGTGATGAATTTTTATCCTTATGGAGTTGTGGATATTAAAGATCATAAAACCGATAAAGTGTTTAAAGTGAATGGTCATAGACTAAAATCTTATTTAGTAGGGGATCAACGTGAATTTAATGATCGAATGATGTTGGTCAACCAGAATAAGCACTGGTTATGTTGGGCTGACGATGTTAAACCAAGCGCTTTGTGGGAGGCAACCCATAGTTATCAGTGTGTTTTGCTTTGAATGTTGTTTGTGTGTGATTAAGAAAATTTGGGGTAGTATTTTTGAAACAATTTTGTATTAGTAATGATTTTAAGATTTTATTTACTGATCTAGACATGCTAAAATGAGAATTTGGACGTTAAGTTGACTGGTGCAAAATTGAGCACTGACACTTAACCGCGGGAGTTAAAAACCATGTGAAAATTTTAGATTCTAGAAGGTTTAACCACCAGTTATTTTACTAAAACGTGCCAACACAGTTTTAGGACGTGTCTAGAATTTATTAGAGGGATTTAGGCATATAAATAGAAAGGTTTTTTGAAGAAATTTCACCCCAGATTAGTTTCAGTCCTAAATTCTACAAGAGAGATAGAATTTGAGAAGATGTCTTCATGGGAGATGGATTTGAAGAAGAAGGAAGAAACCATGAGGAAGAAATTTATTAATTAAAGTGCATAAGAGATGTATAACAATTTCTTAGTTGTTAGTATTGAAGGAATATCAGAGAAGATCAATAAAATTGAGACTGTCAGGGCTTTAATGGAAGTAAAGGTAATTGAGATTCATGCACATCTAGAGCATATTAGATGGAAATTGAAAATGCAATTCAGCCATACTAGTTATATAGAGAAAGCAAATAAGGAGATGTATATTAAACAGAAATAGATTGCAGAAGAATGGCAGAAGATAGTATCAGCGCTCGTCACCACCGTCCGTTTTATCAACTTTATATTACAATTTCTCAAGGAGAGACTAATGAAAGACTGGAGTTTGACCCAACAAATGAAGAATGGAATTAAGTTTTGTGTTAAAGTTTGTTTGTTAGCAGTCGTTGTTTTTTTATGTGTTATTGTTTGTTTTTAGTGTTTATGACTTTAATGTGTTTAATTTTTTATGTTTGTTTAGTGTTTGTGTTTAGAGAATTTTCTCATTCAAGACTATTTGGAGTGAGAATTAAGTGTTACATGTACTTGTACTAGTTTGTGAATGAATGTATATGTTTGTTTTTGTGAAAATTAGTGCAGTTTTTGTATCCTATCGAAATAAGTTATATGGGAGAATTTAGAGAGTGAGGAGAGTTGTAGGAGAGGAAAATAGTCATTAAGTGTTATGAGACCATTCAGGGGGGGTTTACTTAGGCTAATAGTGCATTTTACTTAAGTTCAAAAATATCAAAAATAGTGCACTAGCGACTAAGTACCACATTCTCTCGCTTAAGTACGATGTAACCTGAGAGGCAGAAGCCTAAGCGCCACT
Source organism: Phalaenopsis equestris (assembly GCF_001263595.1). Taxonomy (NCBI): domain Eukaryota; kingdom Viridiplantae; phylum Streptophyta; class Magnoliopsida; order Asparagales; family Orchidaceae; genus Phalaenopsis; species Phalaenopsis equestris. The sequence continues at coordinate 12,654 of NW_018253742.1, read as the reverse complement.
TAACCGCGCGCTTAAGCGCCGGCTCACGAAAATTTGTTCGCAAATGGTTATAAGTGAAAATAACCCCAAAAATTGCTAATTTTACCCTCACCGTCACCTTCAACCTCTTGATTTCGCGATTTTAGAGTATAGGGCAAGCTATTTTGTGGAGATTTCTTGGTAGAATTTAGGAAAATTTTCTATATTTGGATTACTTGAGGTAAGAGCTTCACTTCTATGTAAAAATTTTGGATTTTTAGCATGTATTTTGAGTACATTTGGAAAAATCCAAAAATCACTATTCATGGTGAAAAACGAGGAAAAATCTATGTAAATTGCATAAGGAGTGTAGTTTATGCTTATATAAGTTAAGTTTAGTAGATTAGACATGATTTTTGATGTTATTGTGGAATTTTATGAAAATTGTAGAATGACACCAAGAATGAAGAGGAATAAAGGAAAGGGTCATTTCAATTAGAGCAAATTTGTGAGTTCAAAGGCTCAAGATAGGTATAGTGATGCTCTACAATCATGGAAACTTTTCCAGGAGCGATGTTTCAAAAGTCCAAATGGATCCATAGAAGATCTGCTCGTTTGCTGATAATGGGAACGATTTTGTTGTTTTTCTGTTGTGGCCATTAATTCTATAATTAGGGAGTTCTATGCTAACCTCTGTGAGGCTCAAGATGATCAAGTCATGGTTCGAGGAAAATTGGAACCTTTTTCAATGGAGGTAATCAATACATTTTACCATTTACCACCTGATACTTTGTGTTTTTATGCGAACTATAGCCCGACTGAGATGAAATTAAATGAGATTATTTCTTATTTGAATGTTGGAAGAGGACTCTGAAAAATCAAAAATGAGAGGAGAGTTAACTTTGCCACGTCAAAGTTAAGTGCACCATCCATGGCGTGGCACTACTTTATTTCTACTCATCTATTACCAACAAATCATCTCGATGAAGTTACCGGGGAGAGGGTGATGTTAAATTATTGTGTTCAGGAAGGCAAGCTCAACAATATTGCAGCTTTAATCTGTCAGACTATCATTAGTTCTTCCACTGCACTACTACTGCAGGTCTGAGATTTGCCTCCTTGGTCTTTTCTTTGTGAGAGCAGGCTAGAGTGAGATATGATAGCTGGGAGGAGGTATTGTTGCCTCTTAAACCAATTACAAGTGTTAATGTGAAGTCGTATTCTGAGCATTCTATTTTTGGCTGGAGAGGAGAATTTTCAAGGAGCTTTGGACTAGCAACGTCTGCTGCTTCTACCTCTGCTACTTTTACATCTAGACCATCTAACTCAAGACTATCTACTTCTAGAGGTTAGTCCACAAAAACTCAAGATCAATTATTGTAGAGGATGATGGACAATATCAACTATACCGTAGATAAGGTACGAAATTTAGAAAGCTTTGTAGTTCCTATTGATGGGTATAACAGAAGGAAAAGTGATTATGAAGAGAAGTTTCATTCATCTTTGGAAAGCCTCATTAGGGGTAACCAAGGAGTACAATTTCCTTCATATCCTAGATACCCTGATTATGAGTTTACAAATGTCTGGAATAGCGGTGATTCTGAAGATGATGATGAGGAGGACTGATTTATTTTTATGTTTGTAATATGTGCTAGATTATGTGTTTAAGACTTGAGACTTGTGATGTGTTGTCTATTTTTATGTTTGGACTTGAGACTTGTGATTTGTTGTTTATTTTTATGTTTAGACTTGAGACATGTGATGTGATGTGTATTTTTATGTTTTGGAATTGCTACATTTGCATTTATGTACTTGTTTAGACTTTGTGATGTGTGAAACTTTTATTTTGTTTAATTTTTATTTAGATGTTTGTATTTTGTTAGTAGTTTGTTTTAAAATTCTACAGTAGTAATTGTTGTTGTGTGTTAAAGTACTGTGTTAGTTAGTTAGAATTGAACTTAATTATATGTTTTGTGAAAGTTTAAAAATCTTGCTAACTTTAATTTTAAATTTTAAACTAAAAAAACTACTACCTTGTATTTTTCTTTTATCTTGTTAGTGTGTTTTTTTTATGTTGAAACTAGAAATCAAAGTGAGTGTGTTAGTTTGTTTTTATGTTTTACCCACTACTTAGAAGTTTATTGAATCTCTACATGTTGAATTTAAATGGAAATGATAGAAAATTGATCAAAAATTAATTTTACTCCTATTTTCAGTCTTATACTTGTATAATTAGGGTATAAAAATTCTTGTAAGCATGTTATTTCAATTTTATTTTTCATTCCTGCCTATATATCATATGCTAAAATGTTAAATCTTGTTAAAAATTTAAGTATGGGGGGGGGGGAATGAAAAATATTTTAAAAACTTGAATTTTTTTTGTTCTCAAATGTGCTACATGTGAATTTGATTTAAAATGAAAAATGATCATGTATATGAAGTTATATTAGGCAAGTAAAATTTGATTATAGAAATGAGTAAAAGAATTTAGTTAAAATTCTAAGCAATGAAAAAAACTTTTAGTTAAATTTTTTTTAGTGTAGAAAATGTTAAATATAGTGTAACTATCTTTAGTAAGAAAAATGGTATTTTTGAAAAATATAAGAAATCTAGACTTTTATCTTTAATACTTAAATTTTTTTTTTTAAATAGTTTTCAAAATTATTATCAGGTTTATAAATAAAAGATTTATGTAAAGACTTTGCTTTAGGAGAAGTGGAAATCAAAACTATTAAAGGTCTATTCAGATATAGTAATCTTTGCCTGAAAAAGAAAAAGAAAAGAAAAAGAAAAGAAAAAGAAAAAGTTAGGGAGGAGAAGCTTGAGGATTAGCGCCTAATAAAAAATAGGTTCCACATTTGAACTTTTTAAAGTATAAGACTTGAGAAGCTCTTAAGTTTAAGAATATAATATAGTAAGTAAAACTATATTTAATAAAAAATTTAAGTCGAGATAATAAAAGAACTAAATTATAAATTTGGAGAATCTATAATATTTCTAAATTAGATAGGAAATCATATTTTCATCTTTCTTAACATTAACAATTTCTATACTTTAAGTTGGTCTCATTTACTTAATATTTTTTTCTAAATTGGACTACTATCTTTCTAAATCTAAATTTTAGTAACTCTCAAAGAAACACATATAAATATTATACATATTGGGATTTTAAAGATTGAAGTGTCACTTGAGGACAAGTAATATTTTAACTTTGGGTGATTTTGATACACCTAAAATATATAGTGTTTTTAGACACATTTTTATACCTATTTTTGAGATATTGCGCTTTAATGGAAGGTATTTTTGTGTTTTTCTTCCATATACAAGTAAAAATGGAAAAAAATGCTTAAAGGAGTGAAAAAGGATCAAATTTGAAGCAAAAAGGTTGAAATTTTTGCAAAAGTGTTTTGGCGCCTAAGCGTGAGATCCGGCGCTTAAGCGCCGGTGAAATAGAGAAGGTCGTGCCTAAGCGCCAGAGGCCTCCAGCTTAAGTGTCAAAGGTGGTTATTTTACAGTTTAATTCATTTTGCTAAATTTTGAAGAGACATAACAGACATTTGAAAATTTTGAACAGACATTTGAAGCACCTATTGGCTAAACAGGGTGGTTATGACCACTAGGAACAAAAGTATTTTTAAAAGACTTAGGAAAGGAGGCATCCCTTGGAGAATACATAGAATTTGGACACATTGTGAAGATTTTCCAAGGAACATTTTAGGAAATTTATAAGAAAAAGAAGTTGAGACATTTTAAAGTTTGCATGTTTGCATGAAGAGGGAGAGAGAGGGAGAGAGTGCTAGAGTCCTGAAAAGAAGATCATGGAGAATCTTGTGGAGAGATTCAGGCACCATAAATTTACTTTATCATTTTTATTTTTAGTTTTATTCTCAGAGTTTAGAGTGTTGTAAAAGAGGAGAGATTCAAAGGAACTTCAAGAGCTTGGTGGAGGATTTGTGATAAGTTTTTATCTTTTTTTTTAAACTACTTTTGGTTTTAATCGAGACTTCTTATTGGGTTGACAATGATTTCTACTTTTAAACTAAAGTGTGATTTTGTTTTCTCCATGGATTATGTGTAGGTTTATTTCTCTTTCTCCTTAAAATGATAAGTAATTAATGTGTTGGATGGAGGTTGTGGAGAGTATTAATCTTTAATGTTGGAAGAAATTGTGATGATTTAATTTCATGCACTTAATTTACTTCTTGATCTGGCCCATCTAGATGTTAAAATTTGTTGTGAGAACATGTAACAACTGGGATGACATTGTCTCAGTACATTTGGAAAAAAACACATGAGGTTGTATGAATGAGAATGTAATTCATATGATTTAGTGCAAATAAATAGGAAAATAATCTTTGAAGGGTGTAGAGTTAGAGGACTTTTGAGTGACAGGTTAAAGCCCCCAACTTGATTTTTTATTCTAGGTTTTGATACGAGATGTTAGCCCCCAGGTGGAGGGAATTGAGGGAACTCTAGGGTGAGAGCTGGTATCTTCCTTGCCTGGTCGGTCTTCAGAACAATTCAAACTTTAAATTAGTCAATGTTCTTTATAGCATATCTAGTAATGGTAAAAAATATTATTGCTCATATTTGACACAACACAAATTGCATACTTCCACAACAGAATTCTTATACTTATTACTGATTCATGAAAAGGAGAAAGATATTTTCATATTTTGTGCTTTTATTTTACATAAGCTCAAGTTATATATAGAAGTTGTTACTATTTTGTCAAAATATCAAAAATACCAAAAAGATTTGAATTTTAGTTACTGTTAAATTATCTATAGATTATGTAATTGTATTTTTGAAATAGAAGTTTCTTGTTTGAAAGTGCATATTGCTAATTTCTCCATAGGATCGATATTTAGTGCTTAATCAAAAAGTCTTATATTATTTGATAATGATACGTATACTTGCATAAATCCCAATATATATAAATTAAAGAGTTAAATTCTTATTTTTTTCAGGATCAAGTTTTGGCACTATTGTAATTAAGTGAAAATATAGTTGCATACATTGTTATACTATTGCAGATAAATAATTGGGATCATTAAGTTGAGAGGCTACTGGATCCCACTCCCGAGCTCCCACTTCTCCCTCCCTGGAGGGCTAACGATCTTGCTTTATTTTCCATGCAACTGGACCGAATTGGGGATTTTAGTCTGTAACCCTAAAATCTTCAATTCTATGCCTATCAAAATATATCTCCCAGTTTTTTTTGCACTCAACCCCATAGACTACTTTCTCATTCATGAAATTGAATGTGACTCTCACCTTGTTGTAAAAAGTATAGTCTATTCAGATCTTATGTTTCTAAAAAATTTTTAACATTTTAATTAGTCAGATCAAAAAGTAAATGAAGATCAAAATTCAAATCATCATAATTTATTGACATTTAAGGCCTTGCACAATAATATTAATTCGTCAAAAAACCATATCTTATTGTAGGTAGAAGGACAAAGAAGACTACTCAAAATTCATGAAGAGGATATGACAAAACAAAGATTTTATATATAAAAATAAGTTTACAAAACAAATAAAGAAAAGAACACAACTTATCTCACACTCCTCAAGAAAATCCCTTAAAGTTCCCTTAAAGCACTTTCTCTCTTTAGAATCACACTCAATTCTCTTTTAGAAATGTAATGAAGAAGAAATCTGAGAAATCTGGAAGAAAATCCTCTCCAAAACCTAAGCTTCACTCTCCTCCAAAGACTTCACACACCACCCACAAGACAAGTCTCCCGTCACTTCTTAATAGTAGTGGTGCCAACCCCTATTCAAAAATTCTCTTTTTTTCCCAAGAGACACACCTCTTCACACAAAAATGGTTCCTCTGGCGTTAGTATGCCGAAAATCTGTGTTTCAACTCTAAATTTCTTCCTTTTTGCTCCTAATACCTAAAATCAATATACCCGCAACAAAACATAAAAATACCCTTCATTAAGGTGCAATGTCACCAAATTTAAGCATAAAATTTATACATAAAATTGCACATTTTTTTGGTGTATCACTATGGCGCCATATCATTTTGCACCATTTTTGCTCATTTTTCCCTCATTTCTCTAAATGTCCATTCGTGCCTGAAACCAAAAAACAAACAAAAATATCTTCTTTTAAAGTGCAATATCACTAAAATATGCATAAAAAATCATAAAATATGCACTAAAAGCAAGTAATTTTAAGGTGGATAAGAAATTTAAATGGATATGTTGTTAGGGTGGTAAAAGATTTTAGAAATATTCATGGTGAATATAGTTTTGGAGCGACTAATGAAGAAGGTTGAACCATATTAGGGTATGTTTTATTATTGGTAATATTTTATTCAAGAAAATATATGATGAATTTATTACTTATAAGAATGGATCTAACAAAATAAAAATTAATTATTTTCTTTTAAGAAAAGGAGAACGTCTAGAATGTAAAGATTGTAATGTCATTCCAAGTGAAGATTTAAGTACTCTACATCGATAATTAATTCTAAAGTTTAAGATGAAGAGTGAATATAAGGAAACATTGTAATAAGAATATATGGGGGCACCGAAAAGATACTCAAAAATTTACTTTTATGAACAAATTTCAAGACTTCAAGTTTTGGGATGTTCAAGAAGTACTTAATTCTATTTGGTATAAAATAATGCATACTATTAAAAAAAAGTGACAAAAAATGTACTTGGACAATAAAAAATAATTATAAATTAAAATAGTTAGTAGTGGAATAATAATGTTCAATAAAAGATAAATAATATTGTGTTTAAAAATAATTGAATTCAATATGAGATAAAGCAATACATACAATTAAACAAGTGACAAAAGATGTACTTAGAGAATCAAAACAATTTTTTTTTATTTTGGAATAATAATGTGTAATAAATGATAAAATATAAAAAGTTGTGTTATAAAAATTTGTTAAAATGTAAGAGCTTCAAAAACTGGGAAAAGTATAAGGTGGCCTGTAGGGAGTCTAAAAGAATAATTTGTGACACTAACAATTTTTTTTAGTGATCTTCATAATAGATTAGATACTAAATATAATGAAAAATATATGTATAAATTAGTTAAACAGAGAGAAAAGAAAGCTAAAGATTTAATTCAAGCTAGTATTAAAGATGGAAATCAAAAAGTGATTTTCATAGAGCTGGATATTCAACGTAGGTGTGTGAGTTATTTTGATAAAAGTTTTAATGAAGTTTCTAAAAATATGATTGATCTTAGTGATCTTCATATCATTAATAATAATAAAACTTTTTATTTTTATTTTCGCATTAGTAAAAAAATTTTGAGGCTTTAAAGAAAAGCAAGAGTAGAAATTTTGTAGGATTTGGTGATATCCCAATTGAAGTGTGGGAATATTTAGGATATTTGAGTGTCTCTTGACTTAATAAACTCTTTTATATTATTTTAAAACTAAAAAGAAGCATAGAAATATAAGAAGAGTATTTTTGTTTGCATATTTCAGAATAAAGGGGATGCAGAAGAGTGTGTAAATTATAGAGGAATTAAGATGATGTGTCATACCTTAAGGCTATGGGAGAGGGTAATTGAACATAAGTTAAGTTGCGTGACCTGACCTACAGTTACACAGTTATTTAGTTTCCTAGCCAAAAACTTGACCCAGTTTCTTTAGGCAGCTAGTGTGCAAAATGGATAGGTTATAGCGTTTAGAATTTAATTTATAGTTTGCACACTAGGGGTTCTACGTAAATATATATATCGTTCAAATAATATAAGGCTATAATGGAGTCCCAATTATCAATCCCATAGGGAAGCAATGTAAGAAATCCCTTAGGCTATGTTCTAGTCTACCTTTATCAGGTCTTAGTTTGGAATGTCAATTAAGGGTGTCTTTCTAACAACAACTTCTAAATATAAACCTAAATCTAAAGTTAAACCTAAATAGATAAATTTGTTTAGAGTTGAGGTGTAAAAAATACATTTCTCTGGTGGTAACCTACATAATGTGTAGGAATAGGATGCTTAAAATCAAATGTGGTCAACGACAATAAGAGCAAAAATTTAAGTTATCCTCTTTCGAGTGTATAACGGAGCTCTGTTAACCTAGATTTGATTCGTAAAAATAACTAGATTATCGAGACAAAAATTCTAGCTTATCACCCCACAGTCTCCATCTTTTATTAGCCCTCTAATTTGCTTAATTTTAGATTTAAGGTATGAAACACTAGATCAAATTGGTTACGAATCTTACCTGTCTGTTTAAAAACATGAATTTGCATCCATCAACAAGTATCTTTCTAACATTGGATTGAATCTTGGGACTACTTTTCCTTCACCCATAAGTTCAATGCAGTTCCTCCTAGTTATTAAAGTCATAGACCTCCCGGAACTTATGGGATTAGAAGAAATTTTAACATACCAATTGGTCAGATTGAATAGTAAATCAAGCATGAAGTAAGAAGCATCAGTATGATATGAAAATTCTATTCTAACATGCATCCTAACACCATAAACATTCATCCAATTCATTGTAAAAGAAAAGTACAAGAATTTTACTTCATAAAGTAGGTGCCATACGCAACAGAAAGCTTCATTAAAAAAAAAGTAAATCCACTAAATAAGTGTTTACAACAAGTACAAGAAAATGAAGAACATAGTATATGGCTTTTTACGTCTAATAGAAAGATGAAAATCCCTCCAACTAATTCTTCTGTTGATCCATGCAATGCTAATACAATCCTTTATAGATATCTCTCAAAATCTTTTCACCAATCTCTGCAAAAAAAGGTAAAAATCTACATTTAGTACTTCTATCTATGACCTCTCAACCTTCCTGAAATTTTTCAGGACTTACAAATGCAAAAAAAGTGTTTTCAAGATTCGTTGAATAACTCCTTGGGGCATACAGAAACTGCCTCTGGATAGTTCGAGCACCTAGGCGCCAGTCTGTGGTGCATAGGAATTGTCTTCTCTATTTTTTGGGCAGAGACTGGTGCCTAAGTGCCACCTTCTGGCAGCATACCCATTTGCTCTTATTTGACTCTATTTCGCCCTATTTTAGCTCCAATATGCTTTAAGTGTTATACTTTCAGGATAAACAAAAAAATAATATTTCTTTAAATTGCAATTTCATTCAAAAACATGTGATAAATGTAAAGGAAATTTAGCATAAAAAAGACATATCAAAATTCCCCAAACTTAAATGTTACTTATACATAAGTAACACTATAATTTTAAAACTTAACTTTATTGATTTAAGACAGTGGTTTTCAGTAGATTTTTTTATAACTTTGTCTCACAACATTATAGTGTAACTTAGGAGAAATTCTAGCAAATCAACCTAGGACTAGGGTGTAAGATATCTCATAATCAACTTAAGAATCTTGATTTTCTATTTACCTCAAAAGTTATTTAAATTTGTCAAACTAAAGACTCTTAGAAAGTTTAAGAAAAAAGTTAAACAATATATCAATACCAATTTGACCAATACCTTTTTTAATAAAAAAATAAGCTTAGGAATGTTTGTAGGTCTTCTTCTTTAAAACGATTCAAGTAAAACCAATTTTTTATTAAGCTTCTCCTCAATCTTCTCCTCAGTTTTCATTTCTTTTTACATTTTTTTAGAGACTTCTTTTCAATCCTTTCTTTATTCATGTGATGATTATTATATCTGGCTAGACTTTTAATAGTTTTGAATTTCACTATCCTCTTCCTAAAGTCAAAAACTCAAAACTTTCCCTCACCTTTTAAAAATGTAAGTATTAGTTAAAAAAAAGTTTCAATAGAGGCTCAATTCTCACAAAGTGTAAATCTAAGAATTTTAGCTTTTCAAACATTTAAATTATTTTTACCATAAATAACAAAATTATTTTCCTAATGTTTCCTACAAAATATCTTAAGTCTAGAAAAGTTTTAGGATCCCAACTATGTTTTTTATAGCATTCCTAAAATCAAAATTATAATAACATAAAGATAACACCACATACCACAAGTCATTTTAAGAGTAATATCAAATTAAGTATAGGTTATTGAGGACAGATAAAGTTAAATTTTAGAAATATTTTTTCCCCAAAACTTGATTTTTAACATGTATAACATTCAATACAAATAATATAAGCGGGAAGAAAAATAGCTAAGAAATTCTATCTATCACAAATGGCTATCAGAAACATCTACAGGCATTCATCAGTCCATAAACAATGTGCAATAGAAATTAAATCTATACTAAAACACAACCGGAATCAACATATAAATAAATTTAAACTAAGTAAAAGTCTAACTAGCACAACAGGTATCAAAATATAAATATATATTTTGATGTTCCTTAAGTCCTCTATATTCTTGTAACACATGCACAATGAATACATAAATGAGATCAATTCTTCCTCCATCTCATTACACCTCCTTATTTTACTTCCAGTTGTAACAAAATCACTTCACTGATCAATTGGGTACTTTTAAATGCCTTTATAGGATCTGACACCATGTACACGATTATTCCTGTTATATTGGTTCACGAGCACCAACCTCAGGAAATGCCTTATCCACCTCTAATAGTTATAAGGTTAGTGTAATATCATTCTCGAGTTATTCTTCAACTAGTTCACTGAACCATATTGAAGAAAATAAGGTTAGGTAAAGGAAGTAACATAATTTAGAATGACATGTTCTATGTCTAAAATCATCATGTCTTCAGTTAATCCTCAAGTCTAGTTTAGAACTGAGTCGTAATGTACTCATTAATCCAGCTACCACAAGAAAAAAAATATAAATCTAGTCACAATGAGAAGTTAAGGAATGACCTCACTCATGTTACACAAAGTTCAAATCAATCCGCTGATAATCCAAACATCCAGCAACATCAATTAAACTGGTCAATCCAAACTAAAACAGACACATTGCACCTCAAGAAATTACAACTCACAAACAGACTAACACACATAACCTATTGGTTGACTTGAATGAAGTGCTTGTTTTAACATCATCAGCCTGAGGACTTCCAAGGTTATATATATTTCACCTGCTCATCACTTTTCTCATAAGGTTTTTTTAATCCTCCTAAATTTTTTTTCTAATTCTGAGATGTTAGTTCAATGTCTAAAGTACGTGAAGTACACATTCAACTTTAAAGCCTTAACTAATTGAAAAGATATTTAGTACATCAAGCATTTAAAAATATTCTTGATATTTTAGTTTTTCCTTTTAATTAGACTAATAATAAATAACCACACTAGATAATAACACTAGATAATAACACTATAATTTTGAAATCAAAGTTTTTCCAAATTCAACAAAAATTCTCCTAAATATCTTACCGTAGCTTCCTTGGTAATGGAGCCAAAAACTTGACCTGACCTGCAGGAACACTATTATATAGTTTCTTTGCAAAAAACTTGACCTAGTTTCTTTAGGCAGCTAGTTTACAAAATGGATATGTTATAGAGTTTAGAATTTGATTTATGGTTTACACACTAGAGGTTCTACTCAAGTATACATATTGTTCAAGTAATATAAGGCTCTATTGGAGTCCCAATTATCGATCTCACAATGAAGTGAGGTAAGAAATCCATTAGGCAAAGTTCTAGTTTACTGTTATTATGTCTTTGTTTAGAATATCAATTAAGGGTATTTTACTAACAACTACTCCTAAATATAAACCTAAATCTAAAGTTAAACCTAACTAGTTAAATTAGTTTGGTGAATTTTGAGGTGTAAGAACTACCTTACTCTTATAGTGACCTAGATAATGTGTAGGAATGAGATGTTTAGAATCTAATGTGGCCAGTGATAATAGAAGCAAAAATCTAATCTACCCACTTCTGAGTGTATAACGTAGCTCAGTTAACTTAGGGTTGATGCCTTAAAATAACTAGATTATCATAGCAAAACTTCTAGCCTGTCACCCTAGATTCTTCTTCTCCTAATAATCCTCAATTAGCTTAATCTTAAATTTAAGGTACGAAGCCCTAAATCAAGTTGGTTAGGAATCTTGCCTGTCACCTTAGAAAGACCGATTTTCACCCATCAACGAATATATCCCTAACATTGAACTGAATCTTAGGACTACTTTTCCTTCACTCATAAGTTTGATGTGGTTTCTCATAGTTGTTAAAGCCATTGTCGTCCCATAATATACCTGTTTACAACAAATTTTGACATACCAATTGGACAGATTGATTAGTAAACGAAGCATGAAATAAGAACCATCAGAATAATATGAAAAACCTATTCTTACATGCATCATAACATCCTAACATTCATCCAATTCATTCTAAAAAAAAAGTACAAGGTTTATACTTCATGAACTAGGTGTCACACACAACAGAAAGTTTCATTAAATCAAAGGAAATCCACTAGATAATTGTTTACAATAAGTATAAAATAATGATGAACAAATACTTAGTTTTTTTTCTTTGAAAGAAAGATGAAAATCCCTCCAACGAAGTCTCTTATTGATCCATGCAATTTCAATACAATCTCTTATAAATATCACTCAAAATCTCCTTACAAATCTCTCTAGAAAAGATAAAAAACTACATTTTGTACTAATATTTATGAACTCTCAGCCTTTTTGGAGAATTCCAAGACTTAGAAATGCCAAAAAATGTTTTTCCAAATGTCTAGATCTGTCAAATAACTCATTAGGGCATCCAAAAACACCCCTAGACAGTTCGGGAGCCTAGACAATGATTTGGGGCGCCTAGCGTCGTCTTCTTTATTTTCTGGCCGAAGACTGGA
>NW_018253741.1:0-722 GCF_001263595.1 Phalaenopsis equestris | reverse complement strand
ACGACGTTAAACCAAACGCTTATTGGGAGGCAACCGATACTTATATTTACTTTTACTGTGATTATAGTTGTTTGTATTTGAAATTATCGTTAGTTTGTGGTAGTATTAAGCTCTACTACTCTTATTTACCCTTGAATCCCTTGATTCATCATAACAATTGGATCCATAGAGAAAAATTGGAACGCATTCAGACTAGAGCAAAACTGTGCAATTTTTGCCTTGAGCGCCGACGGCGCCCTCAACGCCACCGACGGCGGGTTTTTCATGAGAGCCCAAGCAAAAATAATACAGAGGCTCACCAACGGCGCCCTCGACCTCGCTGACGGCGAGACCCGTGAGATGGCGGTTTCTTGGGTTCAAATGGCGGTTTTTGGCAGTTTTGGGGTGGGAGTTATCCTTTTAAACTCCAAATTTCGATTCCTAGTTCATATTTTCCCCCAAAAATGAAGTGAAACTCCACCAATTTCATTTCTATGGCGTCCAATTCCCCTAATAATCCCAGAATGCGAGTTTTCAATTGACGAAAGTTTATTAGTGCGGAAGCGCAGCGAATCTTCAACAAGTTATTAACGAAGAAAAGATTGATCAAGGAACGAGGATTTGTGAATTGTGGATTGAATAATCCTACGACTGCAATTGAAAAAATGATAGTGCGGCAAAGATGAGAAGTGATGTGCTACATTACCTCCGCCGTGGTTGTTCCTATGGTAAAAGAATTTTAT
>NW_018253740.1:0-386 GCF_001263595.1 Phalaenopsis equestris | reverse complement strand
TTGAAAATTATTCCACATTATTCTCCTCTGTTCACGGAGCAAGAGGGTGTTTTTATTTTATTTCTGTGATTTTTCTATACAAAGGTAAAAGTTACGAATTTTCTAAGTTAAGGGTATTTAAATAAATAAGAAAAAGTCTTATTTATCTGTTTAAACAGCGTGTACTGACTAGATCCTAGGGAGCTCCGAAGGCATACGTTGCGCGCTCTGGATGGACGCCGCTGTCCACGTAGCTGCTGACTCGGCCCACGGATTATGTCCCGAAACGCTGTCCGGCTCGATCTCCCCCGTTCATTTGATACACGCTTGATTGAACGGCTTTCTGTCATCGTCCCCAATGGAATGATCCCTTGCCTGTCCACACTAAAACCTTAAGATCTCGGCCT
>NW_018253739.1:0-8378 GCF_001263595.1 Phalaenopsis equestris | reverse complement strand
GATGCGCCAACATACAGAGAACTGGCACAAGATGCGCTAGATTGGTGCTAGATGCGCCAAAACCTATAACACACAAACTGGCACAAGGTGTGTCAGATTGGCGCTAGATGCACTATTTGACAGAGAGCTCGTGCAAGGTGTGCCAGAGATAAATTTTTGCAGATTAAGGTGGTTCAAGACAAATTTTGCGTGAATTTTCAAAGGGACACTTGTTCTAAACACCCATTGGAGTGGTCCAATGCATCTAGACACTTTAGAAGGTTCTTTTATGAAGGGATATGTCTCTTGGATCAATAGACATGTCTTTTAAATTCAAAAGAGTTGATTTTTGGATAGAGTTCTAGAGGGAATTTTGAAATTTTTTTGAAGGGTGACAGTCATTTATAAAAGAGAGGGAAGTTTAGGGAAAAAAAGAGAGGTTTTGGTGTGGCGTGTAAATGAGGGCAAAAAGAAGAGAGAGAGAGAGAGACATGTCAAAAGCTTGGAGATTTTCTTCAAGGATTATAAAAGGAGAGGGAATGTGAGAGATTTCTTCTTCATTGCATTCTAAGGGAGAATTAAGAGTGCATGTAAAGAGAGAAAGGCTTGAAGAGAACTTCTAGGAATTTACTTGTGAAGGATTCTGCGAAGGATTGTGAGATAAGTTTTGTCTTTTATTTCTTTTATTTTGTAAACTTATTTTTATATATGAAATCTTTGTTTTATTGTATCCTTCTCATGAATTCTGAGTAGTCTTATTTATCCTTCTCCCTACTTTGAGATATGGTTTTGTGAAGAATTGATTTTATTTTGTATGGTTTTAAATGTCAATAATTTGTGATGATTTGAACTCCGATCTTCATTGACTTTTTGATCTGGCCAATTAAATTGTTAATATGTGTTATGAAACATATGTTTCGAAAGGGTTATGATTTCTATAACCTGGGGAGAATCAAATTTAATTTTATAGGAGAGTATGTCATCCATGGAGTTGGGTGCAAATAAATAGCAAAATATACTTTGTTGGATGCAGAATTGGAGATTTTAAGGTGATAGATTAAAATCCCCAATTTGGTCCAGTTGATTGGAAACTGATGCAAGATTATTAGCCCTTAAGTGAGGGAGTATTGGGAGCTATGGAGTGACAGCTGATATCCTCCCACCCTAACCACAAAATTAGGAACCAAACTCTAGATTAGTCAATGTTCTTTATGCACCCAGAAGAGGGTAAAGAATAGAATTGCTCCTATTTGGCACAAAACAATTTATATATATATTTTTTTCAAATGATTTTAATTTCTTCACAATCCATGTACTCATTGTAAAGGCAAAAAGATGCTTTCTTAAATTTGAACTTTCCATCACAAAAACTTTGTTAGTTTTCATAAGTTTACTTTTGAAAGTTTAGAATTTAGTTTAGTTAATTTGTATTTCAACTGCATTTTAATTAGCATTCACTTTAGTATTTAATATTTAAAATTTGCCCTTTATTTTTTGTAGTTTTAAGAAATGTAGTATACATTATAATCTTAAGAATTTATTTATAGGCATTTTGCAACTTCCCTGTGGGATCGATATCTTGGACTCCATTAAAGCCCTTTATTACTTGAGCGATACGTATACTTGTGTTATTTTAATAGGTGATTTGACAGTTTAAAGATTTTTAAAATATAAAACTATTTTCACTGAAGTTATTTTTGTTGGGATTAATTTGCATATTTGCTATTATATCTATCATGTGATTTTGTAATATTGAAAAATATTTACAAAATTAAGACACTAAATCCACCCGCATCACCTAGCCATTAGTATCGAAGGGTTAGTTGAGACAATCACTAAAATTGAAGCTGATGTGGCTTCAATTGAAGTGAAAGTGATGGAAGTTAACACACATATGGTGCATATGGGATAACAACTTAACAAGATTTTTAGCCATACTAGTTTTGTGGAAGAAGTAGACAAAGCTATGTATTTGAAATTAAATGGATTGAAGAAGACTCAACCAGAGTTATTAACCACTGTCCATTTTATTTGATTTACATTCCAAATGCCGATGGAGAGACTAATGATAGGCCAAGATTCGTTCCACCGAATGGAGAGTGGAATTAAGTTCTTTGTTTAATGTTTGTGTGTTTAGTGTTTGTTTGTTAATGTTAAGTTTGTTTAATATGTTTTTGATGTTTTGATTGTTTAGTATTTGTGTTAGGAACTATCTAATCTAAGACTCTTTGGATTGAGAATCTATGTATTAAAAATTTTTGTAATTATTTGTGAATTAATATAAGTGTTTGTTTGTGTGCAATTTCAAGTTATTTTGTGTTGAATTAAATCAGTTAAAATTGGTAAATTTTAAGGAAGAGGAGAATTGAAAGGAAAGAAAATAGATATTAAATATCTATAAGACCATTTAGGAGTGATGACTTAGGCTAGAAGTGCATGTTACTTAAAACCAAAAATGTCAAAATTTGTGTAATGGTGCCTAAGCGCCAAGACCCCGTGCTTAAGTGCAGTCTAAACAAAGAGAGTGGTGCCTAAGTGCCCAACCATTCATGCTTAAGCGATATTTCAAGTCAACCAGTTTGTGAACTGTTTAAAGTGAAATTTTTGGTCGAAATACTCCATTTCTCTCTAACTTCATCCCTTACCTTCAGTTTTTGTGATTTAGAGAGCTAGGGTAGGCATCACCGATTTTGGAGATTTCTTGGTGGATTCAAGCCAAATTTGTTAGATTTGATCTTTTTGAGGTAAGAGCTTCACTTCTATGCAAAAAATTGTGATTTTCACCATGTATTTTGAGCACATTATGGATCTACCCGAAAATCACTATTCATAATAAAAATTTGAGAAAAATCTATGGAAAACAAATAGAAATGGTAGTTTAAGCTTTTAGGAGTTGAGTTTAATGATTTAGAGTTGAATTTAGAATTTATTGTGAATTTTACATGATTTTTAGAAATGGCCCAAGGATGAAGAGGAGCGAAGGAAGAGCTCATTTCGATTCACACAAATTTGTTAGTTTAAGAGCTCATGATCGACACAGTGATGCACTACAGTCGAGAAAATTGATCCTTGAGCGATGTTTCAAGAGTCTAGGTGGAGTTGTTGAGGACTTGATTGTTCATCTACAGTGGGAGCAATTTTGTTGTTTTTTTGTGGCCGTTATTTTTGTTTTTCAAAAGTTCTATGAAAATCTCCCCAAGGCTCAAGAAGAAGGAGTAATGGTTAGAGGAAGGATAGTACCTTTCTCATCGGAGGTAATAAATCAATTTTATCAATTGCCCCCTAGCACATTAAGTTTTTATTCAAACTATAGTCCTTACGAGGAGGAGTTAGACGAGATTATTTCATTGTTGACTAGTGGAAGGGGATTATGGAAAATTACTAATGAAAGAAAAGTCAACTTCCTCACTTCAAAGTTGGATGCCACAGTGAAGGCGTGGCGCTACTTTATTTCTACTCGTCTGCTGCCTGCAAACCACCCAAGTGAAGTGATCCAAGATAGAGCAACCTTCAATTTTTGTATTCAACAGTTCAAGCCCATCGACATTGGAGCTCTAATTTATGATGTTATTACCAGTTCTGGCGTCCCTGCTACTACTGCAGGTTTGGAATTTACATCCTTAATATTTTCATTATGCGAGCAAGTTGGAGTTAGATTTGATAGCTAAGAAGAGATACTACAACCACTCAAGCCCATTACTAGTGTCAATGTGAAGTGCTATTCACACCATTTGATTTTTTGCTGGAGAGGTGGATTTTATAGCAGTTCAAGTACCTCTACATCTCGAGCTTCAACTTCATGTGCTTCGATATCACAAGGTCAAACTTCTGGATCTGATTCTCAGTCACAATTATTGCAGAGGATTTAGACAACATCAACTATACCATTGATAAGGTATTAAATTCTACTCATGAGAAAAAAAAATTGCAGAACATATAGATGGACATATGAGGCGACATAGTGATTATGAGAAAAAATTCCACTCATGTATGGAAAACTCATGAGAGGTGACAAGAGTGTAGTTTTCCCTCAATATCTAAAATATCCATCATATGAGCCTGCAACTGTTTGATGTGATGAGAGTGATGTTGAGGGGGAGGAGGATGATTATACTGAGTCTTTAGTTTAATTTTTTTTATGTATTGCTGTGAAATTGTTGTGGTACTGTTATACTATACAGTTGTTTTGTTTTGAGTTGTATTTGTTGAGACTGTTAGTTTTGTTTATATTTTGTTTTTTTAGATACTGCTGTGATATATTTATATTATTGTGAGTAAATATTTTATTTTTGTGGTAGTAATTGTGTTATCTGTGTTGTTTAGTGTATTTAGTTAGTGTTGAATTTAATCCTTAATTTTATGAAGATTTAGAATATTGATAATTTTCACTTAAAAACTTCATGTTCAAAAATTTTAAATTACTACCAGAAATTTTCTTTATGTTGCAGTTGTGAATGTTTGTTAGTGGTTTGTTTGCTTTTATGTTGCATAGAAGTCTGATGAATCTCTATATGTTAAGAAAATTAAAATTTGATCAATTTAAAATTTTTACTCCTGTTTTAATTTTTGTACATGCATATTTAGGATATGAAAATTCCTACAAGCATGTTATTTTTAGTTTTTATTCTTGTCCAATGGTGAAGGTTCATTTTCTAGTCCTCTAAGAATAGTCAACAGAAAAGTCCTATGGCTAGACCCTAGGCTACTTAGGATGAAACTTGACCTCAACCAAATTTATTTGTTCTCAAATGTACTTCTAATAAATTTGATTTTGATTTGGAGAGAAATGATTATGTATATATAGTTATATTAGAGAAGTAAAATTTTGAATAAAGGAATGAGTAAGAGAATTTAGTTAAAACCTATAGTAATGAAGAAAAACTTAAAGTTAAAAATTTTTAGTGTAGAAATGATAAATATTGTGTAACTATCTTTAGTAGGAGAAATTGTATTTTTGAAAAATGTAGAAGGATTAGAATATTATTTTTAAAACATAAATTTCTTTTATTGAAAGTAATTTTCAAAACTTTTTTTATGTTTTTAAGTTAAGGAAATATATCAACTCTTTGCTTTAGGAAAGGAAGAGTGAATTCAAAATCATTAAAGACCTATCCAGATTTAGTAATCCTTACCAGAAAAAGAAAAGAAAAAGAAAAATAAAAGAAAAAGAAAAGAAAAAGAAAAAGAAAAAAGAAAAGAAAAGAAAAAGTTGAAAGGAAGGAGAAGCTTGCTGATTAGGGCCTAATCAAAAATTGGTTCCACATCTAATCTTTTTAAAGTATAAGACTTGAGAAACTATTAAGCTTAAGGATATAATATAGTGAGTAAAATTATGCTTAATAAAAAATTTTAAATGGAGATGATAAAATGCCTAAACTCTATATTTGAAAAATAAAAAATATTTTTGAATTAGATAGGAACTCATATTTTTATATTTCTTAACTTTAAAATTTCTAAACTCTGAGTTAATCTCATTTACTAATATTTTTTCTAGATTGGACTACTATATTTCTACATCAAAATTTTGGTAACTCCTGAAGAAACTCAACATTTTAAGTTTGGGGGATTTTGATACACCTAAAATATATAGTTTTTATGTACACATTTTTATATCTATCTTTGAGATACTATGCTTTAATGAAAAGTATTTGTGTGTTTTTATTTCAGGTACAATCAAATGGATGAAAAATGGTGGAAGGAGTGAAAAAGGAACAAATTTAGAGAAAAAATGAATAAGGTGCAAAAATGAATAAGGTACAATCAAATAGAGAGAGCCACGCCTAAGCAGCTTACGCACTAGTTAAATAGAGAGAGCCACGCCTAGACACCAGGTACCTCATGCTTAAGCGCCAAAAGCAGTTATTTTATGATTCATTGAATTTAGATGAATTTTTGAAGAGGTGTTTGAAGCAACCCTTGGTGAAAATGTGGGAAATAGTTATTGGACACAAAAATTCATTCAATTGGCTTTTGAAAGGAGGCAACTTCTCTAAGATTCATTGAATGGGGACACATTTTGAAGAGACACTAAGGCACCTCTTGGATTTTTATAAAAGAAGACTTGAGGGAAATCATAAGGGAGACGAATCCAGTGTCAACCACCACATACGCCGCCGCCACTGCTACCGCCGTCGCCCATTTTTCTTTTTATTTTAAGTTTTAGTTTGTATTGTAAGTGAATGAAGAGATTCAAAGGAACTTCAAGACATTTAGTGGAGAGAATTTGAGATAAGTTTTTACCTTTTGGGACTACTTTTGGTTTTAATTTCTTTACATTTGGTTTTAATTTAGACTTCTTGTGTTTTTTCATGATTTCTATTTTCAAACTCAAGTGTGATTGTGTTTTCTCAATGAATTCTAAGTAGTTTTTTAAGTTTTTAATATAATTTTCCTTAAAATGATAAGTGATTAAGTATTGTTGGGAATTTGTGTGAAGTATTAGTCTTTAATGTTGGAAGAAGTTGTGATAATTTAAAACCTTGTACTTCATTTAATTCTTGATTTGGCCAATTAGGATGTTAATAACTGTTATGAGAACATGTAAGATCCAAGATGATATTGTCTTAGTGAACAAATGGTAATAAAGACATTTGATTTCATGGATGAGAATATAGTTCATGGGGTTAAGTGTAAATAAATAAGGAAATAAACTTTGAAGGTTGTAGAATTAGAGGACTTTAGAGTGATAGGCTAAAGCCCCCAATTTAATTTATAGTTTTAGGTTTTGATACGAGATGTTAGCCCCCAGGTGGAGGGAAAAGAGGGAAATCTAGAGTGAGAGCTAGTGTCTTTCTTACCTAACCCTTCTTCATGACTATTGAAACTATAAAATAGTCAATATTCTTTATAGCATCTCTAGTAAGGGTAAAGAATATTATTGCTCATATTTGACACAACACAATTAGAATACTTCCACAATATAATTATCATGCTTATTACTAATTCATGATAAGGAAAAATATATTTTATTTATATTGCCTTCTTCTTGCAAATATTTAGTTAAGTTAGTTAGTTTCTTACTTGATTTTCAATAATTAAAAATTACAAAAAAACCAAACTTTCATTCCTATTATAGCATCTAGAGTTTAAGTAAGAATATTTTGTTAGGTAGGATTTTTCTATCTAATTTCTTTTATTTTGTAAGTTGCATGTTGTAGTTTTCCCTGTTGGTTTGATATTCAGGGCTTAATAAAAAAAGTCCTATATTACTTGATAATGATACATATACTTGCATAATATCCCATATTTATACATTATAATAGTATTCTTATTTGCTTCGAAGTTAGGAATTTACCTAGATTTTGCTTAGGATCATGTTTTTAGCTCTATTGCAAAGTGAGAATTATTTTTATTAAGAAAATTAAACATATAATCACATACATCACATTAACATATATAAAGAGAATCACGATTAGCTATGGGTGGCGGCGATGGCGTGTGAAATGGAATTGACAATGACAGATGATGGCTCTGATGATGGATGATGATCCTCTTTTCCCTCAATCCAAGTCTTCTTTTATAATTGTCCAAAAGGTGTCTTGTTGTCTCTTCAAAATATTTTCACATTTAATGAATCTTCTAGAAGTTCCTAGAAGTTCCCTCCTTTCAAAAGCCAATTGAATGAATTTTCATGTCCATTAAATATTTTCCACATTTCACCAAGGAATGCTTCAAACACCTCTTCAAAAATTCATCCAAATTCTTTGAATCATCAAGTAACTACTTCTAGCACTTAAGTGTGGGGTATTGGGCGCTTAGATGCAACTATCTTTATTTCACTGACACCTAAGTGCCAGCCCTGAGCGCTTAGGTGCCTCAGTTCAATTTCACACCTTCTTCATATTTGCTCCAAATTTGATTTTTTTTTTTCACTGTTTTCATTTTTCATCCATTTGATTGTACTTGAAATAAAAACGCACAAATACCTTTTATTAACTTTCATTAAAGTGCAATATCTCAAAAAATAGGTATAAAAATATGTACATAAAGACTATATAATTTAGGTGTATCACTTATGAGATTGGTAGCTCTCACTCAAGGTTGGGAAGCACACAGTCCAATTCTGAGCCCCACCTTCACTCAAGCCTTACACTTAGTCCTGATCTTTCACATGTGACTGCGGGTTTTCTTTTACTTATGTTTTCTTACGAATCTCTTTTCAACTTTTCATATTGAATGTTCTTATTTTTATTTTCCTATAATTTATTTAAATTTTCTACAAATTATATTATATTTTATGATACTAACCATGCAGTGGCAGCGGAGGCCCAGATACACATTTACACTTTATGCATTGCAATTTCTCTAGTTACATTACAACATTTTCTACCTGCATTTATTTACTTTACTTGCAAAAAAAAAAAGAAAAAAAAATAAACTTTCAAAACAATGAACAGACA
>NW_018253738.1:130463-132623 GCF_001263595.1 Phalaenopsis equestris | reverse complement strand
GTTCATTTGAACTCTGAACCATTGCATGGTTTGCGTCTTTCATCCATCACACAAAAAGGCAATCGACAAAAAAGGCATAACTTGAGAGAAATTTCCATTAATCTGCTTAAATAAAGATGCTACAGACCAAATATAGGCTAATGCCTCAAAAAGAGTACATCACGTAGTACCTGTTGAAATGCATTGAGAGTCATCTCAAGATATGAGTACATCATAGACTGATTGCATCAAATACATGTCATGCTTGCTAAAATAAAGCAAGTGAATCCTCTGTACTTGGTATATCGAGCTCTTGATCAAGCAGACCTTCTGAGTCATGCTTCAGGATAAGAGTTCTCTTCGCATGTATTCAAAGGTACAACCTTCTCATAGCTCGTAAGGAAACAGTTCCTCCAACTCCAGGTTTTGCTGGAATCCATATGGTATCCTACTTTCATCCGTTCTGCGGAAGGTCACGAACACCCTACAGTGTCGTGCTCCTGGAATGCAGTGCTTGGCCACGTCTGCACTGTTGCCCTTAAAAACAAGTATTGAACCAACTAGGAGAGGAATTTCCACAGCTCCTCTGGATTCACCAGGGCTGATTACATCAATTTCTTTTCCAAACAGAATATTGCTCTTACACATGAATGAGACTGTGCAGAAAGGCCTCACAAAGTCATGATGGTCAATGTACGGGGGGAATGCAGTCTCCTTCTTCATAAATGTTGATGATGCAACTGTTAGGAATGCAAGTGGTGGGTAGGATATTCCACTTGACCATTCTCTTTATCATCCACTTTATCATCGGGGGTAACAGATCCACTTGGTCGTATCTAAGGATCCCAGGCGGATTCCCTTGTCTGTCATTTGTAAAATTGTAGCAACAGCCGCACTGGATGATGATTCTTCCCTTTCCTCGCATCCGTTTTTTCGGCTCAGAATACGTTCTTTCCATGAGAAGGCCCGCTCGACCTCTATCTCTTAAATTGAAGATGCAGTCCAGAATGCTTCTTTCACCAATTTCAGAGAAAACCCTGGTATATAGCTCCATGCCTTCCAATATGTTGATAAACTTTCCCTTAACCTCTTCATAGAACTCAAATTCTCTTTTGTTTACCTTGCTTATTTTGTAGTATTCTACCATTCCGGGAGTTGGCAGTTGCCTGGGGTGTTCCTTCCTCTGGGGCTCACCAGGAATCCAAATCGGTGCTGGCCGATCCGGAATATGAGATTCAGCCTTAAGCGGGATGTATGATCCTGGGCTCCGCGGTGCGCATTGATCCGTCCCCAGTGGGACATACGGCTCATTTGCCACGGAATCTGGAGTCTGAGACTCATTTGTGCTTGCAGTGTATTCTTCTAAGGTACTGAAATACTGTAGATGTAGAACGTTGCAGTCCGGGCATTCTACAAATGCGCGCGTGACTGATGTCCTGGTTGGTATCTCGACGTTGCATGTTGGGCAACCTCTGCACAAGATATCTGGGACCGGGGGTACATCTGATTTTGTCAAAAATCCAGACTCTTCATCTGTAGTGAGCAGGCTGGTAGAAGTTTCCCTCAGATCTGGATCGTAGATATGTCCCTCAGGAATGGGGGTAAGAAAACCGCTTACGTTTCTTTGGCGCTTGCGCTCCTGTTGTATAAAGGCTCTCTGTTTCTTTCGGCTTGCATTTCTGCGTTGTGTTCTGCGGAGTGGAGTAATTGGTAGTTGTTCACTATGGGCAGCTATTAAGCCCCTTGCTGGAGTAGCTATCATGGAGGGCAGTCGGCTGGGTCCCTCCATCGGATCTTGTTCTGCTATCACGTTTTTACCTTTACGTGACAGATCGTCTTGAGTGGTCACCCTCAACCGTGAAGGTAGTCCCATCTTTTCTTCTTTGCTGACTATGCCCATTAGAGGACCGTCGTAGTACATATCAATCTGATTTAAATCCATGTCAAAATCTATGACACCTACTTGTGGCGCCATCTCTTCATTCAGTGCGAGGTTCCAACCGTCCTGGAAGGCAAAGATCAGCCTCTGTCCTGACATTTTTTTGCAGACGACAGAAAGAAACGTCAGTGGGCTGAAGTTTGGCATGAACAAGAACAAAAAAGAGTATTTATTAAAGTAAATTTTAGTTTATTTTGATGAAAAGGATTACTCATTTTATGTGTGAGTTTTGTTTTAATTTA
>NW_018253738.1:125891-130352 GCF_001263595.1 Phalaenopsis equestris | reverse complement strand
AGGTTTTCAGGTATCGTCCATTTATCGGTAACATGGGTCTTTCACCCTGGAAGTCCACTAACTGGTAGGCTCCTCCTGTATAGACCTTCTCAACGACAAATAGTCCCTCCCAAGTTGGCTCGAATTTTCCACCTATTTTTCGGCAAGCAAGAATAGGTCTTTTGAGCACAAGCACGAGGTCACCAATTTTGAATGTCCTTGGGCGGACCAATTTGTCATGGGCTTGTATCATCTTTGCCTGGTAGAGCTCCAAATATTTTCTGTGCTTCCAATCATTTTCCCTCTAGACTTTCTAGTTCTTCAAGTCTGAGTTTTGTGCTTTCTTCCTTTGTGAGTTGATTGACAACGACGACTCTGAGAGATGGTGTCTGGACTTCTAACGGTAGCACGGCCCCGGTCCCATACACGAGCATATAAGGTGTACACTGAGTGGAAGTCCTGAAAGTCATCCGGTAGGCCCACAAGGCTTCTAACAGTTTTTTATGCCAATCCCTTTTATTTTCATCCAGTTTTTTCTTCAAAATCTGTATCAGTGTCTTGCTGAAAGATTCAGCCAGACCATTTGCTTTGGGATAGTAAATTGTAGAGTATCTCCAATCTATCCCATATCTTCTGACAAAATTGTTGATCTTTGTGCTTTTGAAAGCTGTCCCATTGTTAGAGATTATCCTTCGCGGTACTCCAAAATGGTAGACGATTTGGCTTTTGAAAAATTGAAGGACGTGCTGTGTCGTAACCTCAAGTAACGGTACTGCCTTTGCCCATTTGGAGAAGTAATCTGTAGCGGCAAGTATGAATCTGTGCCTTTTAGAAGATGGAGAGGGTCTATCGGACCTATTATGTCTGTGCCCCAATACTCGAACGGCCACGAGGCAACAGTTAGGTGTAGCACATTCGGAGGCTGGTGTAAGACCACCCCATGCGCCTGGCATTGGTGACATCTTCTGCCGGAATCCATGCAATCGGACATCATTGCTGGCCAATAATATCCTAGTTTTTTAATCTTTATTTTCATTTTTGGTCCCTACTGGTGAGCGCCACACAATCCGACATGTACTTCTTTGGCAATATTCTGTGCCTCGGCTCTACTCAAACACCGTAACCACATTTGGTCAAACGATCTTTTGTAGACAACTTTTCCCACCAAGGCGTAAGACATGGCCCTTCTTGTCATGTGGTGCGCCTCAGACTTGTCCTCCGGCAGCTTTCCAGAATGCAAATATTCTATTAATGACTTGCGCCAATCTTCGTTGATGTCTGCAACTGTATTTATCGTCTCTTCTTTTCCAAGTTTATGTAGAGTTTCGAAGTCACTTCGAGACAAGACTTGTCTTCCTTGCACCATGAATTCGATGGAATCCTCCGGGGGACACGCCATTTCCTTAGCGAGTTTTGCTATAGCGTCGGCATGAGCATTATCTCCCCGAGGAATCCGATAGAATGTCACCACAGGAATCTGCTCCAGGAGCTTCATCGCGTACATATGGTATTCTGCTAATCTTGGTTTCAGAATTCTGTATTGTATGGCGACTTGTTGGATGACAAGTTGAGAGTCACCATAAATGACAATGTTCGTTATATCCATTGAAATCGCCAACATCAATCCGGTGAGTAAAGCTTCATATTCTGCTTCAATGTTGGTACATGGCTCCGTCAGGTGGTACAAAAACCTCAACATACCCTTATGTCAACATACCCTTATGAAACTGATCCCTGCCTTTCCTGGTATAACTGTGCCTGATCTCTTGTCTTTCCTGGCTGACGAAGCACCATCGAAGTAATCGGCTGACGAAGCACCATCGAAGCACCATCGAAGTACATTTCTCAGCGCTGTGCACTAGAAAATTCCATCTGTAACATGCTAAGATTTCTCCACCTCAAAATATAATCTACTAGAATCTCGTTAGGCTCTTGTTTTTCCATCATTGGATCTCCAATAGAAATATGATGCTGCACTCCGACAAATCTTTTTACAAACAACAATTCTAACTCGTCAAATGTCTTCACCGATTCGTTGAGCAACTTGACATACCAATCAAAAGCAACTCCTGACAGGCTGCTAATGAACTGTTGACAGAATAAGGCATCGTTGTTTTTTGTATTGCCACAATTGGCTCGAAAATGTTCTATGTGCTGTCTGGGATTTCCAGTCCCGTCAAATAGCTTAAAGTTTGGTGACACAAAACCCTTGGGGTAGGGTACTACATCTAACTCCTCCGGGTAAGGTCTACCTTTTAGAATCAATGCACCTCCCCTAGATTGGGTTAAGACATTTTGAACTTGCTCGACCATTTGTTTAAACTCATTTTCTGGTATTACGGTTTGGATAAAGTATTTCTTCGATTGTTCATCAGAGGTGAATTCTTTTCTTTCATCTGCAACATGAATGGTTTCTGGTTGGTTAAATTTTGGAAGTGTCATCTGCGGTGATTGTGACTGTCTTTGCATCGGTATTACAGTGGTCGTCAATTCTTCAAATTTCTTTTCAAGACGATTGATTTGTTCGTCCCTTTGTTGGGTGGCCCCTTGCCTCTCATCAGCGGCATTCTCCACACCAGAAGATGGAGCATCACGCACAGATAACTTGGCCTGGGTCTCAACGACATTGA
The DNA here is from genome assembly GCF_001263595.1 of Phalaenopsis equestris. Lineage (NCBI taxonomy): Eukaryota > Viridiplantae > Streptophyta > Magnoliopsida > Asparagales > Orchidaceae > Phalaenopsis > Phalaenopsis equestris. Next base: position 127,743 of record NW_018253738.1, on the reverse strand, counting down.
CTTCTGTTAATCCTTCATCCATGTAATATGACATGTTGTAATTTTCGTCATTCATATCTTTTTTTTGTTCTTCAGATAATCATGCAATATTGGCTTGGAGTCTCTCTAACTTACCGTCGATTGACCTTCCTTTGATTACTTTTAGGTCAATTGGGGATTTCTGAAGAGTTTCATTTCTTTTGTTAAGCACTGATGTGGTTGTGTAGAAGTTAATTGAATAAACCAAAATCATATTTACGGAACCTTTTTTAAAAAATTCTTTCAAATACTCTTTCAGGATCATTACATTTCTGCTTTTGAAATTCTTCTCAAGCCAATCCTTGAAGACAAAACAGTTTTCTATGGTGTGGCCGAGTAACTGGTGGTATGAACAATTTTAAGGATGATCTTTCATATTGGCTTCCTCTGGCTTTTTCGGCTTTGGTAGACTAAATCCTTGTTCTTTTAGCAATTCATGGAACATCTTTGACATGGCTACACAACTTTTTGTTGTTTTGTCATGGATATCCTCTTATTCTGTGCTCGGTATGATCTTCCCTGAGGCGGTTTTTGGCTAGACTGGCCATACTGTTGTGCCTGTTGTTGGTGGGATTGTCGAGGCTGTTTGGTTTTCAAAATTTCCTGGCCGCGCCTCCTTTCTTGTTTTTTATCAGTTGTGCAGGCTTTGAATCGGACCCAATCTCGAATCTATAAAGTAGTGGGGCATAAGCGTCAACTGACACTTCCTCATGTAGAATTTCTTTTCCCTTACTCGGCAAAACAGTTGGCACAGTGACAATGTATCCGGTAGTAGGAGTAAAAACTATTCTCGGAGTAATCTCAACACTCCCAACTACAGACTTTTCAAGACTAGTTGGGCTCTTTTCAATCAACACCTTTGAAGAAGAGAATTATTTGGTAGACTTCGAGTTGAACTCTACAATAGGCTCCACAGACTTATCTGTTTCAAAATTCATCACTGTGACGGCCACCTTCCCGAACTTAACTCCAATATCATCAAACCCTTGTCCAAACTTAATAACTGCCAGGTTAGGCAGTTCATCCCTATTGACAGCAAACTCCATTCCGGAGGCCAAAGAAAATTTCAACTTTGGCGAAGACATTGTTCCTGTCATTTGAAGAATTTTTGAAAGTCAGCGATTTCCTGTGCCTTACAACTTTGACAGAAGTACTCAAATTGACGCACGTGTCTTATAAATCGGGGATTCTTTATTATTTTATTTTTCAAATTTGTTATTCACTTGTGATTAAAGCATTGAAGAGTTACAATTAGCAAATTGAATAAGCGTTAAGAGGTGCAACAACTTGGCTTGATTCATAGAAAAGCAAACTCAAACCCGAAGGAGACAGAGAAATGCAAAGTTTAGGACCCAGTGCAGGACCAACTTTACAACGCACAACGCCTAGGCAGAACTAGTCCACCAACACACCTATTGTGGTCCGACCCCACATGAAAATTTAAAGAGTCCTTAATGACCTTCTGAATCCCTCTGTTCAAAGATGGTTGAACAGCTAGTCCTGAAGTTCAAGGAGTTAGTTGTACTTTCCCAAGACAGAAATGGGTATAGTATGCCAATGGAAGAAGGGTAATTTGGTCTAAGAGGGACATGGACATATTACCGATGTGTGAAGATAATATTTCTTGATTTGAATTGAGAGAGAAGCTTGTCCCCAGCGGAGTTGCTAGAAGCTATCGGCGTTATTTCAGGTTGGTTTGTGGGGAGTGCGCGTAAGAAGCTGTCGGTTGCTGGAATTGAAATCCCGTCGCCCACTTCGGATGGACATTAAAGTATGAAATCAAACTGACCCCATATTTTTTGTAGTTTAAAATGAAAGAGCACTGTACCTCAAA
>NW_018253738.1:125127-125807 GCF_001263595.1 Phalaenopsis equestris | reverse complement strand
TTTGGTCTGCAAAACCTTTGTATTTGCCGACAAGTTCTCTTATTTAATATAAAGGATTAAATAGGATTTATATTAATTTGGGTTCAGACATGCTTTCTATAAGGGCAAGCCCCTATAGTTAATTACATCTTAAATGACCAAAGCCACCAAAGAAGACTCTCGATAAAAATCAAGAAATATTATCTTCAAGGAGATCGGACGTAGAGGTGTGAAAGGGGATTGGTTCAAATTTGGAACATTTTATTGTAGAATCCAAAGGAAGAAGAATTGGGGGATGTCATGGATCCAGAGGGGAACTCTAGTGACTTCCCAAGCTATCCTATTGTTTGGCTTTAGTTTTGAGGAGAAATATTTAAGTGTTTCATCCTGCAAATTTTATTAGTTAGGACTTACATTCGTGTGAAATGATCACATAAATAGCCTGGAAGATGTGAGGGTTTAGTTCGTAACAAACGACAACCTCAAAATCCTAAGACGAGTTAGGGTTTATATTGTATAGTAGGGTTATGCAAAGGCCTAAAGATAAGGTGAGGATTTATGTTGCACGAGCAAGCAACCTCAAAGTCCTATGACTTTATTGTTTTAAGTCTAAGGAAGGAAGATTGGTTTAGCTGGGGTAGACAGGTTTTGCTGTTAAAGATGGTCGTGCTTCCCACCATGCTAGCTCTAAGCTCCTTGTC
>NW_018253738.1:123577-124562 GCF_001263595.1 Phalaenopsis equestris | reverse complement strand
TGTAAAAGTGTACCTGGCGAGACTTCTCGTTCCACCACTTGAAACTTAAAATGCATGTTAAGGCAGTTTATGAAGAGCATGAAAGGTAAAATTTTGGTAATTTTCCTAACCCTGTGTCATATCTTGGTGAGTCCTTAAAAGTTTAATTAAGGATGACTTCATAGAGCGAGGCATATTAAATGTAATAGGCCTTTGAGGTATCCAACAAGTTAAGAGGGGGAAACAGGTCCATGCCTCTCCCTCACCAACTAGTGAAAAGCCTCGAGTCCATTTAAACTTATTATGTTGCTTAATGGTTCATCCTGTGAATACCCTTATTACTCAGTGAACTCTGATGTCTCAATTATTCCTAAGAATAGGGTAATTATCATTTATCATTTAATTTAAAATTTATGTGGGTGAAGACCCTTAAAGGGGCAAGTTAGTGTAATTTGAACACTTAGCCAAATTTTTAATCCTAATTGGGGTTAATGTTGTTTCAAGGAAATTTGATTTAATTATGTTCATTTTTCTAATCCTTGTTTAATTAATTTTTTATTTAGCCTAACTCACCACTAAGCCCTTAAGACCTAGGTGAGTGTCTTGAGTGTCTTAATTAAGTGTCTTAATTAATTTTGAAAAGGGTTAAGATTTAAGTGGTCATGATTCATAATTTGGATTTTATTTAAAAATCAAGGTAGGGGTATTAAATTGATTAATCATTGACTTCAAAAGTTATACCTTTGAGTCCAGGATCATTTAATTTTAATAAAGTTCCAAATTTTAATAATTTAGAAATTTATTAATCTTAATTTTTTTTTTAATGAGGAAAGTGAAATTGGTTTCTACCAATTAACCCCTTATGTTTTAATCATCAAATAAATTGATTAAGATTAGAGGTTACCCATTTTCCCTCATTGAATTATGCCTAAATGTTAATTAAGGTAAGATTTCCAAAATTACACATTCCCTAAGGCTCTAATAACACTTCATAATTTGTCAAATT
>NW_018253738.1:122972-123533 GCF_001263595.1 Phalaenopsis equestris | reverse complement strand
TACAATTTAAGTATTATGTAAAGAGGCAAGTTAACGTTGTTGGAATACTTAGCCAATTTTTACTGGATTTAAATTTAATTTATATAATTTTTAATTTATATAATTATTTTCATGCAAAAAGAAGATTTTTCAAAGAAAATTCCTAACTTGACCAAGGTAAACACTAATCCCTTAAAATTATTATTAGAGGTAGAGATAGACTAGAGAAGCCTTTGGATCAAGTTTCATAGTTTTTTAAATTCTCTGTCATTTATTAGAATTATTTTAATTTCTGGATTATTTAATAAAAATAAAATATTTTAAGTGGTGAAAATTAAGTTTTGTATTTTCAAAAATCTCCCTATGGTCAAAAGAACTCAGAGGAATGAATTTTATATTTTTCTAATTTTTTCTTGATTTATTGGAATTATTTTAGTGAAAACTCATTTTTAGCCTTTTAAAAATTATTTTTAAGCTTTGAAAATAAATATCATTATTTAGAAAATCAGGAAAAATATTCTAATTGTTCCTAAGTGATTAGGAAACAACTTAGAACATTTTCATGAGTTTTATTATTTTTAT
>NW_018253738.1:121978-122867 GCF_001263595.1 Phalaenopsis equestris | reverse complement strand
CCCTGATCACAGAGAACTCAAAAAACTAAGTTTCATAATTTTTTGAGTTATATTTTGATTTTTAAAAAATCATTTAAATGCCAAGAGTGGTATCTATCTTTAAAAATCAATTTAAGTTGTCAAATGAACTCAAAATATTTTGATACTTTTATGATGAGTTCTATGGATCATAAATCATAGTGGAGATGAAAAATCAAGTCATTTAAATTTTTAAAATTTTCAAAATTAATTATCTTACTGATTTAGTGTTTGTAAAATTTAAGGGCATTTTAAATGACTTGACCCATGAAATTATTTTGAAAAGCTTCTCTAGTTATGGTGGACCTTCCAAAATTTTCTTAAAATTTTCTAATCAATATGATAATTTCCATGATTTTTTTAAGGAAATAATGTGAAAAAATTTAAAAAATATGGATCTCTATATAGTAACCTCCTCTGACTTTGGAAAAATCAGAGAATATTCCCCGTTATCTACAACATGTAAAAATTTCAATCCAAGGTGATGTGTCAATATGCATGGAGAATCAAATGATTCCAAACAGTGTTTAATTAATTAAAAATAAAATATGAACCAAATGGACTTGAAAATTATTCCACATTATTCTCCTCTGTTCACTAAGCAAGAGGGTATTTTTATTTTATTTTTGTGATTTTTCCACACAAAGTTATGTATTTTCTAACTTAAAGTTGTTTAAATAAATAGGAAAAAAAACCCTATTTATCTATTTAAACAGCGCGTGCTGACTAGATCCTAGGCAGCTCCGAAGGCATGCGTGGCGCGCTTTGGTTGGATGCCGCCGTCCCGGTAGCTACTGACTTCGCCCGTGGTTCACGTCCTGAAGTGTTGTCCGGCGTGATCTCCCCCGTCCATTTGATACACGCTTGATCG
>NW_018253738.1:121442-121805 GCF_001263595.1 Phalaenopsis equestris | reverse complement strand
CCGGATTTGGGTGTTGGTCTAGAGCTATGGTAGAGGCTCTGTGGAAGGGGGATTTGATGGGGCTTTGGCTTATTTCACTCTTGTGAAGGTATGGCCACAAATAATTGAAGTTTGGTGGAGTGTGGAGGTGTATTGGTGTGTGGAGGTGTTTTGGGCTCTGTCCTGGTTTCCGGCAGGGTTTCGAGCTCAAAATCAAGCTTCGACAATGGGAATTGGTGAGGAAAAAATGGTTAGAATGCACTGAGGGGATCTTAGGGAAGCTCTGTGTGAAGTTTGGAGAGACCTCTCTAAGGAAATTTTAGTACCTTTAGTTTAACGGCCATAGAGGTGGCCTTTTATAAAAATGGGGTTATGGTGGGTGGT
>NW_018253738.1:116861-121210 GCF_001263595.1 Phalaenopsis equestris | reverse complement strand
GATTTTGCAAAGATATCTTAAGCATGTGCATTTTTGGAAATAAGATCCCTTAATTTGGGGTACCTTTGGTCCATGGCTTGATTTAGGTGATTTCATGGTGTTTGGACTGGTCACTATGTCCAACTAATGGCTGTGGTGGAGTTTATTTGGTGGCCTTAGGGTGGTTAGGTCACATTTAGTGCATGGGTCCAAGTGGGTGCAATTAAACAAAACTTGGGTTTGGGCTACGTTAGCCAAGTTAATTGGCCCAAATAATTATTGCATTTGGTGTATATGAACATAGAGAACAATTTTGGTGAAGGATGGAAGTGGTTTTGAGTTCAAATGGGGGGTCAATTTGAAGGAATTTTGAACTTTAATCAATTTGGTCATGTTGGGCTAGGCTTGGGTCTAGCTTGGGTTAGCCTTGGGCTAAGTCCAAATTGATTATTGTAAATGGTCAATAGGGACCTCATGAAGAGTTTTCAACAATAATTAGATGCCAATTTGGAGGTTAAGGCAATCAATTGGGTGAAATTTAGGGACTTAGCCAATTTGGGGCTAAATTTGGGAATTTTGGATTTAGGCCAAAATCAAATGGATATGAGAATGTCATAAAGATTTTGCAACATTAATTGAGGCTAATTGACTAGGCTATGGGTTCAATTTGGTGAGATTAGGTCATATGGTCAAAATTGGGGTTTTGACCCAAATCAAAATTGGGCTCAAATCATGGACCAATTAAGCTTGGACTTGGTTTATTTTAGTCATATAAAAAGTGAATTGGAGTTTAGGATTGGAATTTGGGTCAATTGAGATCAAATTGATGGACATTTGAGTTGGATTTGGTGAAATTTGGGTCTTTAAAGGGCAATTTGGGGATTTTGGTGAAAGATGGTCAAATTGGCCAAATTGGGTTATGTGGTAGTTGAGATAAATTAAATTGGGAATATTTGGGATTTATTGAGATTTTCTGGGAATTTTTGGGATTTTGGGCTCAAGAAGGGTATTTTGGTAATTTGGGGGTGCTTTAAGGGTAAAAGGCCAAGATGGGTATCTTGGTAGATTTAAGGTACCAATTATCACCAATAAGCCATGGACCTATGGAAATTCCATTTTGGGTCCTCTACATAGTGGTCTTAGCTATGTCATAGCCATATGCTAGTAGGTTTAGGGGACCATCTACATGAGTATCCCAAAAGATCAAGGGATCTAGGTTAGAAATTTGAGTTCATGGTTGTGAGTGATTGTGAGTGTAGATGAGTGTAGTGAGTGTCCAGACCAACACCCAAGGTCAACCCTAAGGTCCAACAATCCTAAGGGTGACTCATCTTGAGTTCCCCCACAATGACCCCACCTACTATGTATTTTGAGGTTGAGAGCAATATGTGGAATTGCAAGTTGAGTGGAGAAGAGTTTGGAATTTCTAATGGTGAGGGTTTCATGTCTAGCTTTCTAGGAATAGTCAACAGGAAAAGTCATATGGCTAGACCCTAGGCCACTGAAGAGGAAAAACTGAATCTCAACCAAAGATGTGGTAAAAAAGAAGCCTTATGTCTTTCCATTGATGATTAATGTGTGAGCATTGTTGTTCAGCCACCTCCTGATTAAAATTATGAAATCCATAGTAAAGCCTCTAGCATAAAGATCCTCCTCAATGAAGTCCTAGTGAATAGTATCATAAGCTTTGCAAATGTCCAATTTGTAGACCAGATTGCCCCCTGTAGCTTTTATCTAGATCTTGGTATAATTTTGAGCTAAGAGAACATTGTCCACAATGTTTCTTCCTTTGATAAAGGCAGTTTGGTTGTTGTTGATAATCACCTATTCAGGTGGGGTTGAATTCTGGCCACAAGGACCTTGCTAATGATTTTGGATATCACATTGGTGAGACTTATTGGTCTGAACTGATCCCATCTGTTGCAAACTGTCTCTTTGGGTATGAGGGAAATGGTAGAAGAAATGAAGTATTTAGTGGGATCTTGACCAGTGAAAAAAGCTTGCACAACATCTATTACCTCTCTTTTAATAACATTCCAGGCTGTTTTATAGAAATTTGCTGAAAAACCATTAGGTCCAGCAGCTTTATTACTATAAATTGAATTTAAGGCTCTCTTGATCTCCTATTCAGAAGGTATATTTGCAAGTTGGAGGTTAGAAGTGTAATGTCTGTAGTGGTAAAAAAGATTACCTTGAACTATAGTACTGGCCACATCACTCTTAGTGAATAGCTTTTGGAAGTGCTCTACAGCATTTTCAGAAATGTCTTGGAGGGTATTTAGCCAATCCCCCTTAGAGTTTTTGATATTATGAATCTCATTACACTTCCTCTTATAATTAATGGTTGCATGATAGTACCTGGAGTTTCTGTCCCCCACACAAAAATTTGTTTGTGCAGCTTTCTGATCAAAATGTTGCTCCTGCAAATAGAAAGCATTAAGAAACTTTCATTTTCAATAAGTAGGTCTGCTTCCAAATCAAGATTTTGACTGAGCTTGGATTCCAACTCATTAATAGTGGCCTCAGCTTCCACCACCTTAGTATGTAAGTTGCCAAAAGTTTGCCAATTCCAGGATTTGAGTTTTGCAGCAAGTCTCTTTTGAAGAATCCACAATTTCACCGAAGAATTATCATTGTGATAACTGGACCACACAGATGTAACTTGGTTCATGAAATCAGGATGAGAAGACATGAGAAGACCAAACATAGAAGACCAAACATTTAAATATCTAAAATTAGATTTGGTGGTGTTGATGGTGTTGTGAATAGAGATTAGAAGGGGTCTGTGATCTGAACATGTCATGGAAAAATGGGAGACAGAAGTATGCAGAAAGTCATTTAGCCATATATCATTAGCAAGATCCATGTCGATTCTTTCCCAAACATTACCCCTTTTCTAGGTGAACCTGTGGCCAGAGAAACCCAAATCAAATAATCTGGCCAGATTCATATTATCCAAGAAAAAATTCATTTTATTTATATTAGGAGGTCTGCCTCATGCTTTTTCATCAGGAGAAGTCATACAGTTAAAGTCCCCACAAACCAACCACTTTGAGGAGATATTTAGGCTTAGATTATATATTTCCTTCCAAAGGACAACCCTCCCAGCTGAAGAACTTATGGCATAAACAAAAGTAGCATGAGCAAAATGACCTGCCAAAGATAGGGATATATGCAGAAACTGAGGATGGTCTAAATGAATTTGCCAAGTGACTTCTTTCCTGCAGAGAAGCTAAATCTTATTATTGCAATTAGGATAAAATTGAAAGCCAGGGAATTTTTTAATGATTCTAGATTGGTGCTTAGAGACCATGGGTTCAAGTAGAACAATGCACCAGAGTTTGTGCATCCTATTTAAGTGAAGTAATCTGCTAAGGGACCTAGGATGTGCCAATCCCCTAACATTCCAACAAAGGAGGTTAATCACTTATACTTTTTCCTCTCCTCCTTGTTCTAGGAAAAGATTCCAAACTTTTAGACATAGGTTCCCCAGGGGTAGCAGCATTATGTTTCAGCTCGTGCAACTGTTTCTTTTTCTTTTTGGATTAGTGAATCTGCCATTCTTCCTCAAGGTCTAAATTCAAATGTTGGACCCTGTTATCCTCAAACACATTGATATTAGGTGACTTCAGTTCGGAAGGTCAATGTGGCCCTTGTTAGAAGTAGTAAGTTTAAAAGCATTGGACATATCAGATGATCCCACTTCAAGTACCACTCCTCCAGGTGCCAAACATGGAGATGTGGGAACATCAATGGGGGTAGGGGAGATCAAAGGGGTCAGGTTAGTGAAAGGTTCAAAAGTACCTTCAGTAGGAACTTCCACAACAGGAGTTAAAACAGAAGCTTCAAAAGATTTAGAATTTAGAGGTAGGAAGTTGGAGTCAGCTTGAGGATTTAAATCCATAGACTAGGGAGGGACAAGGGGAGGAGGCAAATTTTCAGAGGTTCCTTCAAAAGAGCCTCAATTTGAACCTCCACCAGGGGGGGCAATCAGCATTTCCAAGGGTTAGAGATTTTAAAGGAAGTTGGGGATCAAAGTCAAGATTTTGGGCCAAGGTCTTAGTTGGGGAGGCAAGATCCATAGGCAGTGAAGTATTTTGTTATGCAGGAGTACGAGTGTGTCCAGAGACAAAGTACTTTTCTTTGGATGCAGTCTGAAGCATATGTTGTCAGTGTGCCCAAACATCTTACAATTGTGATAGTAATAAAGCCTTTGCTCCATAACAATTTTCTGTCAATCCCATTGTTAGAAGTCCCAGCCATATTTCATCCACTTCAGGTTGGGTGATGTCCCTTTCCACCAGGATTCTAGCCACGGAAGGTCTTGAGAGGTTAAAAGTGGGAGCATCAAGCTTCATTGGTCTTCCAAG
>NW_018253738.1:116023-116695 GCF_001263595.1 Phalaenopsis equestris | reverse complement strand
TTTTGCAAAAAGCCTTGCATAATCCTCTTCTTTAGCTAATTGAATCATAATATGTCTTCCATCCATCAACCCAACCTTCCAAGCACCAACCAGTTTCAAGTCATCAAAATATTTTCTAATTTCATCCATTTTTGGGTGGCTGAATTGAAATTTTCCCGCTAGGGCAAATTTTTGAGCCTCAGCCAAAGAGCATATTTCATAATCAGAGAAAACAACAGCCACCTTGCCTCTTTTTCTACATAAAGATTTGTCCACTTTTCCAGAAGTAGCATCGTGATAAGCTTGAAGAAACACAAGGTTCTCAACATTTTGCAGAGTTTCAAAATCCTTCCCCACCACATTAGCAAAGGTGGTTTTAGACCATTGGATATTATTTTCTTAGTCAATGGGGATAAGGGAGGCCATTGAAAGCAGAAAAAGCTCTCACATAGAAAAGGTAGTGAAAAACTTCCAACAATAGAATAGTAACTCTATGGCTCAAGAAAGAAAAGGCAGCAAACAAACCTCCTCCAAACCAGTACAACACCAAAAAGAAATAAACAAAAGGGGGGAAAAGCCAAACAAACAGTCAAATAAAGCAAGAAGAAGCAAGAAGTCACCATTCAAGCAGAAACCCTAGCAGAGCTAGGGAAACAACCGCCAACCGCCACCATGAAGAAGTATATATATATA
>NW_018253738.1:80884-115993 GCF_001263595.1 Phalaenopsis equestris | reverse complement strand
TATATATATATATATATATAAGTGGAAAATTCACCTAGAAGGAAGTAACCTTCCAAGGTGAACCAATGCATTCAAAAGAGAAAACAATAGGAGATTACAACAATCTACAATAAGGCAAACCAAGAAGGTTCCCCTTTAGAAGAAATAAAAGACGCATGGAAACTTTTTTAGTGATGAAAGAAATTTCAATCCTAAGACCAGCTTTGGCAAGCTACTTTATTGCCTTCCCTGTGAATAAAATGGTACTTCAGATTGAGATTAGAGGCCATGAGTTGGATCTTGTGGATCAACTGTAAAGTGTGTCAGGGGAAATCAATCTGATTTAATAAGATGTTGAACAATATCTTGGAGTCAGCTTCTACCACTAAATTCTGGATATTGGCTTTAACAACAATATGGATGGCCCAATATATAACAATAGTTTCAGCTTCCAAAGCATCCCTAGCATCGATGGAAGATTGGAAATTAAGTAGATAGGAGCCCTGAGAATTTCTAAAGAGCCCACCAATACCAACATCTGATTGATATAAGCTTCCATCAGTATAGACTTTCAGCCATCCTACCTCAGGTTTAAGCTAATAGACCAACTGTTGTTCTGGAGGAAGCTGCCATGTTCTGTTTCCAATTAATAGTAAATTAAGAAAGGCCTTCCAGACGGTGAGTTTTTTCATATAAGTAAGGCGGTTGGAAGCCACCTTAGTAGTAGTTTTCTGCTTATCATCAAATTTGGCCTGGTTCCTAGCCATCTAGATAAACCAGGCCACAACATAAGGGATTGTAAAGAGATTAATATGATGCTAGCCCTTCCATTAAGTGAAAAACTGTTGCCATATAAGGTTGATAGTTTGCACTAGCAAATGGTTGAGCACTGAAGACCACACTTGCTGAGCAAAACTACATTGGAAGAAAAGATGTTGTATGGTCTCCTCGTACTTCTTACAAAGAACATAGCAAGAAGGGCCTCTCAACCCCTTCAGCTTCTAGATGTCATCGATTGGGAAGTACATGGAAAAAGTTCTCCAGCAAAACAAAGTCATAGAGGGTGACAAAAATTTCCCCCACAGAGGTTTCCCCCATGGAGCCTACAGTCCATGATGCTGATGGGAATAGATGAGGCAGAAATAGATTAGTAGGGGCTTTTTTTAGTGATGAGTTTATCTTTTTCTAAAAAAACCTAGAGGAATTTTAATGATATGTTGAGTAATTGTGTTATCCAAGATGTTCTGAAGAGCATGAAGATTCCATTGGCCCTCAGTCCAGCAGTCAGACACCTTGGACTTCAAGTTTGTGGGGATAGGGTGAACATCAGCTAACTTCTCCTCTCCCATCTAGTTATCCTGCCAAAGGTTGATATTCCCTTCTCCCAATTCCCAAATAAAAAGCTCTTGAGTTGTATCCTTGTTCTTCAGCAACTGAGCCCAAACTTTAGAGTCTCTCAATTTAGGGGTAAGAAGAGAAGGATGAGAGTCTCTACAGTATTTTCTAGTCAGAAATTTAGCTTAGAGAGATTCTTGAGATCTAAAAAGTATCCAAAGTTTACAAAAATTGATGTGTGCAAATGTTTAAAACTTTTGAAACCAATTCCCCCATTTACTACAGGTTTGCAAACAATGTTCCACTAAGCCCAATGCATTTGGTTTCTTTGGTCAGACCAAAGGAATCTATTAAAAGTCCTTTTTAACAGCAGCTGTGTTCTCTTCTTCAAGACTTCCATTCAAAGGATGTAGGAGGGAAAGCCAGAAAGGACATGCTTTAAGAGGGTGAATCTTCCTCCATTAGAAAGGAAGGAGTTGGTCCACCTGAGAAGGCATGTTTGAATCTTTGACATCACCTCATCAAATTGAATTTTTCTGGTCCTACCTTTCAGTAGGTAGACCCCCAAGTATTTCAAAGGGGAGCTGGAAGGTCTGAAGCCTATGAAATCAGAAAGTCTTAGCTTGAAAGGTTGCTTGACCCCTTTACTGAATATAAGGAGACATTTCTACACATTCAATTGAAGACCTGAGTAGGCTATGAAATCATTAAGACAATTTTTAATTTGTCTAGCACCTAGTTTAGTAGCTTTGGAAAAGACAATAATGTCATCTGCATAAGACAAGTGGCTGATGACAATACTTTATGTATGATTGTATTGGTTTTGTGGAGAAGAGTTTGAAATCTGGTTAAGCATATTAAAGAGATAATCAAAAGCTAAGATAAAAATGGTGGGGGAGAGAGGGTCACCTTGTTTAATCCCTCTATTAGCTTTGAAGTAACCATGGGAGGAGCCATTGATGAGCAAAGGGTGTGCATTGTTATTAAACAATCTCATAATTAACTGAATGAAATTTGTAGAGAAACCTTGGGCCTGAAAAACTTCCTCAATAAAGCCCCAATGAATGGTGTAATAAATTTTACTAATGTCAAGTTTATAAATCAAATTTTTACCTATGCAGCATCTATCTAGATCTTGGAAGAGTTCCTGTGCTAGCAAGACATTGTCAATAGTGCTTCTACCTTTTATAAAAGCAATTTGATTAATACTGATAATTTTGTTTACACTTCATGATCCTTTTTGTTAATATGTCGAGTTGTCCAATGAATCAGTGAATACATGTTATGAGTTGTAGCACTTGTTCATGAAGCGATTTATCGGAGCACAACACCATGTTACCATAGGAGATCTCGTAGTAGAAAGACAGAAATCCAATGAGACCTTGGTTCACTATATTTTGAGGTGGAGAAACTTGAGCATGAAGTGTGAACCACAACTATAGGAACACCATGTGTTTGAGATTATACTAGAAAGCATTCATGGACTAGTAGCTTTCATGCTCAAGGGAGTCACAATAAAGTCATTTGAGAAGCTACTTAGCAAGGCCAGCAGCTTGAAGGAGGAGGTTAATCATATAGAGTCCTAAGAAAAAACCAAGAAGTCTTAACATTTGAGAAGAATTCTAGGACAGTGGCCACAATCGATAAGGAAAAGTATCCGATGAGGATTTAGGCTGAACAGTCTTATCAGGGTTCTCAGTAGTCATCACAGCATGATCAGTCTCATCAATAGCAGCAGACTCAACAGTATGGCCAGTCTAGTCTGCAGTCATTTCATATCCCTTCATTAAAGAGCCTTTCAAAGTGTCTAGATGTATTGAATCACTTCATGGGTTGTTTGAATCATTTAGAGCCTTCAAAATCCGCTCAAAGTTCATCCCGAACAACCTTAATCAGTCTTGTATCGTCTCTAGCACTTCTAGTTTCAGTTCTAGCACCTTTAGTGCTAGTTCTCTAGATTCTGGCGCCTTTAGCGCTAGTTTGGTGCATCAGGCATCGCTCTGCGGCAACTCCACCATTTTGCTCCATTTGGCTCTTTTTCAGCTTCATTTCACCCCATTTTAGTTGGATTTTGATTCTAACAGATATATCTACAAAATAAGCATGAAAATAACCTTTTTTAAAGTGTAATTTCATTCAAAAACATGTGAGAAATGCAAAGTAGATTAAGCATATAAAAACACATTGAAATGTGTCAAGTCAGAATGTTCTTTCTTACTCATTTTTACTCCAATTTGCACCATTTTGCTTCATTTTCTCCAAAAGTCCATTTCTTGTACTTGAAACCAAAAATATACAAAATAACTTCTTTGAAAGTGTAATATTATTAAAAATCATTAAAATTAAACATAAAATATATATATGAAAAAATAGGTAATTTTTACGCATGTCAATTCCTCACCAAGAGGAACTTAGATTGCTTGAGGTTGCTCCTCTCCTATGAGGAAATAGGTTTCATCCATTGATGGATACCATTGGGGATGATAGCATCTATAGGATTGTTATTGCTCTGCTATCACCACATGATCATGGTAAGGAGAGAGAAAGGCCCACTCCTATCACCAAAGTTCATACAATGTTTGAAAGACTAGCTGCTAAGGAAAGATGTACTATAGTTGAGTTACTCAAGCGAGAGGGATGCATAGTTTCACCCTGGATGAAGAAATAAATCTTAAAGGATGTCAGATCTATTTATTAATTCCAGAGATTAGTTGAAGTATCTCCAGCCTGTGTTCCAGTCAGTTTTTTCCTCAGAAGCTAAGTCAGTGTTGTTGCCACTGCCATAGATACCATTGTGATTACTCCAAAGCTCATAGAATGTCGACCGGTCAACTCACATTTGGGTCTGAGGATACTGCCCATTGTGTTCATGAGGATTTTATGAAGAGGGATAAAGGAAATAAGTTACTTGATGATGTACTTGGTTTGCGACATAGGGAGCATGCCTCTCTTTGACACACATGCCTCTACTGAGACACTCCGTCTCAAGGCATCAACATCGAAGAAGAAGGAGTGGGTACCTAAGGTCACCACAGCAGCACTTTCTGATGAGTCTATGGGGCAGATTTATGGAATGAAGCATGGATCCGATGTGTCAGATGTTGTCACCACCATTAGTACCGAGTCTGTTATAGAGTAGAATGATGTTCAAGAGAAACCTCCAGATTTCAAGATGATTCGGGAGAAAATGATCGAAGAGAAAGTAGAGAAGCTCAGAGCTGATATTTCAAATTTTGCTAGAGATCATGGAGTGGTTGTTGATGATGAAGAATTTGATTTTACAGATTATCTCCAAGAGGAGTTCAAGGACATCAATGTCGTTGAGACTAGGGTCGCTGCACCTGCGCGCAATGCTCCACTTTCTGGCGAGGAGAATGTTGTTGAAGAATTGTAGAGGGCCATTGAACTAAGAGATGAATAAATCATCTGAATGGAGAAAAAGATAGAGGAGATGGTTGCCAACATTACTTTCATGGCTAAAATGCATGAACAATCTCACTGGCAGCAATTAGCTTTGCCTTAGGTCAATCAGCCCGAGGTTGTCTATATTATAGATGATAGAAGGGTGGTCGCTTTCGTCAACAGAGAAGAGTAGAAGAAGAAAGATTTTTTCCTAAGTTTTGTGCCAGAGAAAGACATAAAGTAGTTGGTCGAATAACAAGTGAGGGAGGCCTTAGCCCAGTCTAAGGGTGGTGCATCAATTTCAAAGGTTAGACCTTACCCAGAGGAATTTGATGTCGTACCTTACCTCAAGGGCTTTATGCCACCAAACTTCAAGACAATTGATAGGACCAAAAATCTCAGCAAACATATAGCCCACGTTAGATCTATTTATTATAATGTCAGGGGCAATGAGGCGTTGTTGTTCCGCTAGTTCGTCAGTAGTTTGTCAGGGATAACATTTTATAGGTATGTTGAGTTGCTCAATGGATCAACGAAGACATTTGCTGAGTTGGAGCATTTGTTTGTGAAAATATTTGAAGCACAACACCATGTCACCATAGGAGATCTCATAGTGGAAAGACAAAAATCTAACGAGACCTTGGTTGACTATATTTTGAGGTGGAGAAACTTGAGCATGAAGTGTGAACCACAACTATAGAAACAACATGTGATTAAGATTCTACTCAAAAGCATTCATAAACCAGTAGCTTTCATGCTTAAGGAACTTACAATGAAGTCGTTAGAGAAGCTACTCAGCAAGGTCAGTAGCTTGCAGGAGGAGGTTAAGCATATGGATTTCCAGGAAAATCTTAAGAAGTCCAGAGGAGTCAAAAAATTTGATAAGAAGCCTGGGATGGTGGCCACAGTCGATAAGGGCGAACATCCAATGAGGATTCAAGCTGAACAGACTCGTCAAGGTTCTCAATAGTCATCGCAACATGATCAGCTCATCAACAGCAGCAATCTCAGTAGTATGGCCAATGTGGTCAGCAATCGTTTCAAAGGGGAACATACCAGATAGATGATAGACAGGGTTCATCATTTGAAGAGCGGATGAACAGGGTATATTATTTCAAGAATGAAGCTGTGTCAAAGATGTTTATAAATTTAGTAGAGCTGAGTTGATAAGAAGGATCATCTCAACTAATGTCCTTACCATAAATTACATGGACACACCACTGAGGGCTGTTTCAGTCTCAAGGATTGGCTCAAGAGGAATCTAAAAGAAGGGAATATAACGATCCCCAAAGAGTATTTAAAAGAACCTGAAAGAGGTTCTATAAATATGACTTCAGCCGAGCCAATCACCCCGATAGATCAATATTTAGATGAGAGTGGTTGGAGCATAATTTAGAGAAATCCATCCAAGAAGATACTTGACTAGATTCATATTGCTTCAGTGCAAGCTGTCATTTAGAGTCTACAACCCGCCAGACCGAAGATGAAGATTACACTGGAGAAGTCACCACAGCTAGGGAAGAAGAAGAATGATATCGTGCACAAGAAGAAGATCGATAACGTGACGGGTAGGATAGGGACTGCCTCTGTTAGATTTGTCATTTCATATTCAGAGAAGAAATTCCTCAAACCACTGACCATGTATGACAATCTTTTTGCCCCTCCGAGATCTTTTGTGCATAATGATTACGATTTTGGCTACGTTTTGAATGTTTCTAGTGATAACGTAACTGACCATGACCAATCTAACCTTGATCTTAATTCCAAAAAATGATCCTCAAATAATACTTAAGACCAATGAACATATTAATGAGAATGAAGAAAATGTCGACAATACCGGATATGACAGTTTTGAGAGTGAGGAGCCAGCCCTCGAGTGTCAAGGGACACTGATATCAATCAACTTAGATATTTCAGATTCAAAAAAGACACTAGATGAGTTTGCTACAACATCAAGAGAAGAAGAGATTACATAAATTAATTTGAGGAGTGGGAAGATATTGCCCCTAGAACGGCTCCAATGGACAAAGGAACACAAATAGTCACTCAAGAAGAACCACCTCTGCCAGTAGAAGAAGCGCATAATCAAGTAGAAATTGGAGGTCTCTTCAAAGTGGATTACAACACACTAGCTCATCTTAGGAGGTTTCCGGCCAAAAGCATCTACGATGCTTTGATCCTGTCAAAAAAGATGAGAGAAACTCTTTTCATGGCTTTACTTAATCCAGAAATTTGCTTAGCTCAGTGGGATAGCACATCCTTGGATGAAGTTTGTTCATTAAAGGAACAACCTAAGGTAACCTTCACTGATGAAAACTTGCTTCTTGGTACTTCCGATCACAACAGATTGCTATACATTTCCGTCAACATCAACAAATTTATGCTTTCTAAGGTCTTAGTAGATTCTGGAGCATCACTCAACATGATAATTCTACGGATGTTAGCATGATTGGACATCAATGCTCAGAAACTCACCACTGATAAAATGATGTTAAGAGGATTTAGCCAGATAAGGGAAAGTGCACTTGAATCGATTACATTGCTAATGAAGGTTAGAGAGCTAGTAACAACTGCTAAATTCCATATCATCGACGCAGTGACCTATTTCAATGCTTTGCTTGGTTGGTCATGGATTCTTTAGCATAACATGGTTTTGTCATCTCTACATCAGTGCATCAAGTATTATAAGGAAGGACAAGAGCATTTCATCAAGGGCGATTTGCAGCCATTCACAGTTCATGAAGTAAGCATCCACGAAGATGTCGCTTACTATGCTCTTCCAAATAAGACTGTCTTTTCCCATGAAGTTGTGCCAAATAAGATTGAAAATTCAAAGGGATCACAAGAGAAAGATCATTCAACACCGCTTCAACTATTTACCACCACTCCTTTTCAATGTGTTGGTAGAGGTTCTTTTAGCCCGCACATTTGAGATCGAGGCGGGGGATGTGGAACTAAGGAGAACCTCAGTGATTTCCAAAGATATCCTATAGTTTAGCTTTTTGTTAAATGTTTCATCTTGCAATTTTATTAATTTATGGCTTATATTTGCATGACACAATCATATAAATAGCTTGGAAGATGGGAGGACTTATATCGTAACAAATTACAACCTTGGAGCCTAAGGCGAGTAAGGGCTTAAATTGAACAATATGAAGTGAGGTCCAACATATCATTTACTCTAAACTAAATTCACTTGCATGTGCATGTCATTTTGTGTCATGTGTGCATCACATTGTGCACTTGCATTTGCTTTTGCAAAGTTTTCCTTACGTGAGCACATGCCCTCATGAACTTATATTAGATAACACATTTGTCTTCACATGTTTAATTTTCTTACAAGAGCATAAATCCTTATACACACATGTTGGATATTCAAATAATTCATAAAGGAGCGGCTAACATACAAAGCACCCCTAGATCTTCACTTATCATGAGTCATAACATCTACTACCTATAGCATCACCTAGAATCATCATAGGTATATAATGTCATCATCTAGTTTGACTCATGCTACTTAGCATATGACTTCATCTCTCAAATCACCTCACTTCATACAACACGTGAATTCACCTAATATAGGACATAGCACATGACTTCATTTAGTGTATTATGTCACTCTGCCTAGTATATGGCTCCACCTAGCATGAGTCATTTCACAAAGCATCTATGACATCACCTGGTATTGCCATATATATATAATGTTGTGTGGACACAATCATGCCACCTAGAATGTTTATTTTTTTTAATGCCTTTGCTTTCATTAACATATTATTGCTTTACCTCGTCTGCTCATACTTAGCGAGCAAATTGCATATATTTCTATATGATTTTTTATGTGTGCACTTCAACCTAGCATGGTTTTCACATCTAAGATATCATCTTGTGCTTGTTATGATTGCTCACTCCTAGCTTGAGTGGTCATATCAGGCATAAACACCATTCATTTTGCATCATTCTTATAGCTCTACGAGTGTCGGTAGCTTGATGGCAAATTAACCCTTTTAGATATGTGACCTGATGTTAGTTGAGATGCTTTAATCAGTATTACTCACGGGTATATCCCAACAAGCAATGTGAATGCTCACATTGTAAACAACGCATATATAATTATGTTAAGGTTCCAAGTAACCTAACATGAGTCACTTAGGTCTTTTTAATAATTTTTTTTTCATATTACTACTATTCATCATGTTTAAGAACATATTTTAAATTAAAGCATCCATAATTTAGAACATAAATAAATTCATAAATAGGGTTAAGCTTCGAATAATATTTTACTTAAAAGTATCATCTTTTAAGTGACATGTATTAGATCTTTTGGATATTTAAGATGGGTTAAGTGATGGCGACCCCATCAAACTCATACAACAACCTAAGCCTCACCTTTTACACAAACATAAGTTTATGTGATTAGGTTACCTTTTTCATGTGCTTGTTTAGGATAGGGTGAGGTGTAGTTAGAATTTTTATATGTCTGGCTATTGTTCATTAGTTTTTTTCCTAGGTATACTTTTTATGTGTTGCCTTTTGTGTGTTTAGGCATAGTCACAAAAAGATCTTCTTAGGCATATGCATTCATATTGATCATATTCCCTGGCTTCATGCCCTCGCTCATTACGCGTATAAGTGTTTTTTATTTTATGGATCACTTCCTTATAGAGTGAGTATTCCTCTACATACTGGTTGGCTTCTAATTTGATTTTTTGAGCATTCATCATTAAATTCATGCCTACCCATACACAACCTACTTTATCACTAAAGACTATGAATTAACTGAAAAATAAAATAATTAAGTGCCATGAGTATTAAAAATTTTAAATTTAAAAGTACAAAATATTGTCACATTAGTCTTTGGGTGCATACCATTCATATTTAAGCATCTTAGTTTTCATAATAAAGTTGTAAGACCTACTTCTCTTAATAAACAACAACCTATTCTATCTTGAACTTTAAGAGAAAGAACACACATAGTTTTACTGTGATTAGGTGGGTTTAGAAGGAAGCCTTTTACGAAAAAAGTTATAAATCCAGTAGTATCGGACTTGCTCCATCCTTTATAGGATTGGATCATAATTCCCTTTGTTTGCTACATTTTCTTCTCATTGAACTAAATTCTGAGGTTTTACTTCTTCTAGTCAATCTCTTTTTCAGTCTTAGGATTTTGAGATTGTTCATTTAGTTACAATGTAAATCTTCACCTTCTAACCTTTCTCATGACCATATATCTTGTAATGTAACTCTAAGACTCTAATAAAATGCCAACTGGAACAATAAAAATCTCTTCTAAATTTCAAATCTATAAAGCCAAATCAAATAATAATTGAGGTGTCATCGATTCTCTCAGTATTTTTAATACCTCCTACTTCTCTTCATTTAGGTTTTGAAAAGAATTGTTTCAATTTTGAGCTTTTCCATTTAAAATTTTCAGTAATCATTTGTGAAAATAGAAACTTTAAAATTCTTAAAGATATAACCATAGCCTTCATCGAGAGCTTTCTAAGGAAATTTATTCCTTAAAATGTAATTAACTATACGGGAATGCTCTTATTGAAATTTAGTAACACGGTATAATCTAAACCATATCTAGCCTTCGGATTAGCTAGAGGAATGATTTCTTGATTTTAATTCAAACCAATGAAAGTTCAAAAATCCATTTGTTTAAATAATTGAATCCATCATAAAGTGTTGTTTTTATCTTTCGATGTGGTATATTAATTTTGATGCCAAATTTTTATTTTTAAATAATTAAATATTCAAGATTTGTACGGTCATATTTAAAAAATAAACCAACACTACCCTGCACTAACAATTGTACCCTACCCATATTGCGTCAATCCATCAACATTTATTAATCCTAGAAATTTAATTGGAGTTAATCTCTTCATCTACACATGTATTTGGAGCATAAAAGTGGCATGTAACCTTTCAAAAATTATTTTTTGTAAATTACACTATATGAACTATATTATATAGTCTTAATTTCTCCAAATAGTTTGTGCATGAAAAAGACGTAATAAGGAGCAAGTTTGTGCTTCCTTATCTTCATCATAGGAGATTCCGCTTGATGTCTGAGAAATTTGGTTTAGAGAGTTTAAGGTAATTGTTATTACTTTTTTATTTTTTTAATATAATCATTTACAATATTATTGAGAAAACCCCCATTTAATTTTGTAGGAATATTTATTTTTGATGCCTCTACATCAAGTTAAAGAATAAATTTTTGGCAACACAGCTTGACTCATTTACATGATATGTGTCTGTATTTTTTGAGAGGCCCTTATGGATTAGAGAATAGATATAGGCAGAGTTTTGTTAAGCATAGGCTAATCTGAAGTATATTTGTAAGAGGAAGCGAGCAAGGAAAACGTATGCCTTTGATTTTGGTGGCATTGATATATGTATTAATGTTTATAACTTTTGAGAGGCCCTTATGGATCAGAGAATAGATATAAGCAAAGTTTTGTTGAGCGTGGGATAATCTAGAGTATCTTTGTAAGAGGAAGCAAGCAAAGAAAAATTATGCTTTTGATTGTCGTGGCATTGGTTGTTGATATATATATATATATATATATATAGATACATACATACATACATACATACAAATAGTAGCTCACATATTAATTATTGGTATGAAGAGTTAGGCATTTGTAAGGAAAGGGTCAATGGGTTGGCATTTTGAGTAATTTAAGTTTGATATATAGAAGCAAGTAGAATGAAGAAATAAGAAAATTTAATGTATGGGCTATTTGCACAAAATATAAGGCATATGATGTGTGACATTTCTATTTTATTGATCAACTTGAGAAAATTTATTCGTTGTTAAGCATGTGGCTGATTATATTTATAAGATATATAGAAGCTTGGATAATTATTTAAATTATTCTCCTATAAGCTAAGATGGAAAGTTGAGGCAACAAATCTAGAAAAAAAATGCAGCCAATAATAAAGGAGGAGAACAAAGAAGGAAAAAAAGGATTATTAATGAGTTGTAATGATGTTATTAAAATAATAGTCATTATCTCATTAGAATTAATTTAATCGTAACGAATTGCTAAAATTTATTAAACGTGAATATGGAATGTTATGTCATAATCATATTTCTTATGATTTTATTTATGATATAGTTCTATGTTTCTGCGGCTTTAAGGGTATTGGTCCACTTCTACATGAAGAAAATTTATTTGTTGTTAAGCATGTGGTTGGTTATATTTATAAGATATATAGAAGCTTGGATAATTGTTTAAATTACTCTCCTTATAGCTAAGATGGAAAGTTGAGGCACCAAAATTAGAAAAAATAGAGCCAATAATAAAGGAGGGGAACAAATAAGAAAGAAAAGGATTATCAATGAGTTGTGATGATGCTATTAAAATAATAGTCATTATGTCATTAGAATTAATTGATATGTAATGAATTGTTATAATTTATTAAAAGTGTATATGAAATGTTATGTCATAATCATATCTCTTATGATTTTATTTATGATATAGTTCTATGTTTCTGCGGCTTTATGGGTATTGGTCCACTTTTACATGAAGAAAATATTTTTGTTTTGCTATAGATTATAATATTATATGTCATATATATTAGAAGCCAGAGCACTAGAAATGAATAAGGATGAAGGGCCCACCCCTTTTTCGTTATTATTTGAAAAAAAAAATTACAAACCTTTTTTGGGCTAAAATCTCGCATTTGTAAGGCCCTTCGTAAGGCTTAATAAAAAAAATTATCTCACAACTTTTGTTTTTTTAGTTTGTTGAAAGATATATCTTTGACGAAGTTTTTACTGCGATCGAAAATCCATCGGCAAGCAACTTTTTGGACTAAGATTTTTTCTTTAGTAGTAATTGATATATGTATAACTGAAAATATATTTATCATATATTTTTTATATATAAATGTTATTTCAATAAATTTTACTAGTTTTTTTGCAACTTGTTGACTAGTAATTTTAAGCATTTTTTGTGAGGTTTTTTGTATTTTCTTATTTTATATATATATATATATATATATATATATATATACATACATATATATATATATATATATATATAGACACATATATAGTGGAATGCACTGTCTAATATAAAAATAAAATACTAAACCAAAGTCCTCTTAATTTCTGGTGAACATTTGTTGTTATCCCCTTATAGTTAATGTACAAAAATTCTTTGCTGATAAGATTGAGATACATACAATGAAAAGGTCTTCCAACTTCATAGAAATAATATCATTAATTAAATGGAGGCCATAAAATAAAGCTGGCATCACGAGTTCATTAAGTTTTTCTTAATATATATTGAAAAACTTGTTGCACTCATGATGTCAATTTTATTCCATGGCTTCCTCTTTGATAATGCTCTGATTTTTACAAGTTTGCATGAAAATTTCATTACTATAAATCTCAAGATTATTAGTAGAGATTATTCGTACATTAATTAGTAGGAGATAATAATCGAATTTTCAACAATATTAAGAGGACTTTGGCTTAGTGTTTTATCTTTACAATAAAGAGTGCATTCCTATGTCCTTAATAATTATGTGTTTGGACATTGCTTGCTCAAGATGGAAGCTTGTTGGTGTTGGAATTTCCAGGAATTGTGAAAGAGAACAAGTTGTGTTATTTGTAGTGGAATACCAAGTGACACGGTGGTATATATGTGGTTGGATAAAGGCTGAAGTTTTTGTTTAATCTCACAAAATTGGACTTCTTTAATCTCTACAAGCTCTTGCTCTTAGACTTTATTTTACATGTATCATATATGTTTAGAAAAGTAATATAATAAAGGTTATAATTGACATTATGCTTGTTTTATTTACAAGCATAACAAAGTGGTTATATATGTATGATTTCTTCAAACTACATTCATATGACCATATATATCTGAACACATGATTATTTAATATTTTATTTGTAAGCTCTTTGTTGTAGTCTAGATATGGTGAGTTTTTACGATTCTAACATTTATGAATTTAACATTATTTATTTTTTCTTATAATTATAATCGTTGCATTATTTACAGCTTCTATAAAACATTTTATTATCATAATATAAATCTCATAATGTTTTTATTTGTAAGATTTTAACAAAATATTTTTCTTAAAATTTACATGGGGCATTTACATACCTATGACATAATTCTTATGTACTAATATCTAAAGCTTAAATTTAAAGTTGCATATTTATAAAATGAAAAAAAAAATTATATCACTTAAAAAAATCATTATTACTGACTTTTAAAAATTGAAATGTATTTTGTTCAACATTGACAATGTAAAGTAGGATGTAGAAAACAAAAATAAAGATATAAAAATACTTCAGGAATTTATGATATATGATATAGAGAGAATGCATTTTTATGATTTTTATTAGTGAAATTCATATATTTCGTCATCAAAGTTTGGGACAAGTGCAACGGTCGGATATTGGAAACTGGAAGTTAACCACTGACCTATCGAAAGTGTTTTTGAAGCTGTGCCTGTTGTTCCTTTTCAAGGGGTTTTATGGCCTTAATTTCGTTGCGGCGATTAACAAATCGGCCGGTTGGTGGTTTCTCTGAGAAGGAATCCTTGCTTAGTTACAAGTAAACAGAGATCCGATATGTGAAATTGATGATAGCCCCGATCACTTCTTCTATCGAGCGAGCGAGAGAGAGTGCAAGGATGCGGTTTGTGCCCATCCGCCTCTCTCCCTCAAACTCCGCCGCCATCATTGCATCTAATTCCCGCATCGCTCGTCTTAGCCGCCAAGGCCAGATAGATGCCGCACGCAAAGTTTTCGATGAAATGCCAGAGCGGACTATTGTCTCGTGGAACTCTCTCATCTCCGCTTACTTCATAAAATGGCAGCCTCAAAATGCCCGCAATCTTTTTGAGCGGATGCCTAAGCGAAATACCGCATCCTACAACGCCATGATCTCTGGCTACATCAAGTTAGGCCATTTTGCTGATGCCTATGCAGTCTTCAACTCCATGCCTGACCGAAACGTCGTCTCCTGGACCTCCATGCTCCGCGGGTACATCCAGGCTGGCGCTATTAATGAGGCCGAAGCCCTCTTCTGCCGCATGCCTGAGAAGAATGTCATCTCATGGACTGTCATGCTTGGCGGGCTTATTAAAGATGGTCGCATTGACGATGCCTGTCAACTATTCGCTCAGATGCCTGAGAAGGATGTGGTTGCCAGGACCAGCATGGTTTCAGGATTTTGTCAGGTAGGCAGAACTACCGAGGCTAGAGAAATCTTTGATAATATGCCTCGTCGGAATGTGATAGCCTGGACTGCGATGATCTCTGGGTATGCCCATAATCTACAACTTGAACTCGCAAGGAAGCTTTTTGAAGTGATGCCGGTGAAGAATGAGGTGACATGGACTGCCATGCTTACTGGGTACACCCAAGCAGGGCAGATTGAGGAGGCCATTGATTTATTCTATCGGATGGAAGAAAAGCCTGTGATTGCTTGCAATGCCATGATTATTGGACTCGGGCAATGTGGAATGGTAACTGAAGCAAGAGATGTTTTTGATCAAATTTTAGAAAAAGATGATGGGACATGGAGCTCAATGGTGAAAGTATACGAGCAAAATGCTTTCCAATTGGAAGCATTTGATGTGTTTCGCTCGATGCAATTGGCCAATGTGCCCCCAAATTATCCTTCAATCATCAGTGTACTTGCTGTTTGTGCTGGCCTAGCGGTTATTCTCCATGGCAAGCAGGTTCATGCAAAAATGATTAGAACACATTTTGACAGTGACGTGTTCACTGTTTCGGCTCTTATCACAGTTTATGTCAAGTGCGGTGACCTTGCCAAGGCTAAGATAATTTTTGATAGTTTTGAAAAAAAGGACACTGGCGTGTGGAATTCCATGATAGCAGGCTATGCACAACATGGACTGGGAGAGGAAACTCTACAAGTTTTCAATGATATGTGCTTGATGGGCATGATACCTGATGAGATTACCTACATAGGCGTTCTTCAAGCTTGTAGTTATTCTGGAATGGTCAAAGAAGGGAGGGAGATTTTCAAGTCCATGAGTTTGAATTCCTTGGTTAGACCTACGGCTGAGCATTATGCTTGTATGGTAGACATGCTTGGTCGAGCTGGCCAAGTTGATGAAGCAATGGAATTGGTTAATAATATGCATGTTGAAGCTGATGCTGTTGTATGGGGGGCCCTACTAGGAGCTTGTAGGATTCATAAAAATCTAGAAATTGCCGAAATTGCTGCGAAGAAGCTTTTGCAGCTTGAGGCTTGGAATTCAGGCCCTTACATTTTGTTGTCCAATATCTACGCTTCTAGTCGGAGGTGGGAGGACGTTGCTAAATTAAGGAAGGCTATGAGCTTAAGAAATGTCAGCAAGTCTCCTGGTTGTAGTTGGCTTGAAGTCGACAAGATTGTGCACATGTTCACCGGTGGAGACTTAATAGCTCATCCTGAGAAGCAAATTATTATTAGCTTGCTGGAGAGATTGGATAGCTTATTGATGGAGTCAGGCTACCACCCTGATTTTAGCTATGTTCTTCATGATGTTGATGAGGAGCAAAAAAGACATAGTTTACGTTATCATAGTGAAAGACAAGCAGTAGCGTTTGGCATTTTGAAGGTTCCTAAGGGAATGCCAATTTATATCATGAAGAATTTGCGGATTTGTGGTGATTGTCACATTGCAATCAAATTGATATCAAAAATTATGGAACGAGAGATTGTCCTAAGAGATTCTAACAGATTTCATCATTTCAAGGATGGCTCTTGTTCCTGCAGAGATTACTGGTAAGTTTTAACGTTATATTACATCAATACAATTACATTATCGCCTTTTCTTAGCATGTTTACATACAAATGTGAAGCTATCAAACCTACAAAGTCCAAGCCTGGTTATGCTACACTTTTCTCTTGTGTAGGTTAATTATTCTGTGTGAATTTATCAGTTAATAGTGGAGTGAATGCAATATTTGCTACATTGGGTGGGGATTTTTATGCAATTTCTGAAATTCTAATAAAATATTAATCATTCACATTTCATGTGATTCATTAGACTCAATAAACACATAAATTTTGTAATTATTGCACCTTAGAGCTATATTTTCTTGGTTTCCTATGCCGTCCATTAATGCATTATGCTTCCATGCAGTTGTAGATTATTTTAGATGGTAACACAAGACACCTGGATGATAATAATAACTTTGTAGAGCTTATTGATTTTGTGTGAAAGAAATGGGTCTAAGGTGGGAAATATGACGTATGTGAATTTTCCTTGGATAGCTGGGAATGCTAGGAAAAGGGTTTAGAAGTTATTGGTGGTGATTGTGTGGATATTTTGGTATCTAGCAAAATAAAGTATGGTTGGATATGATTGGACAATTTTATGAAGCTTATATATTTTTTAAACAACTTATTATTAGGAGTGTGGGATCTAAGATAACAACTCCTTATAATCATAGGGAAATGTGGTGGAGAGGATAACAATGTGTAATAAAAATAAATGCAAAAAAAAAACTTATACACAATAAAGAAATTAAAAATATACTTTTTTTTTCAGCAAAGAGGAGTGTTGCATGTTACCAAAGTAGAAAAATGGAATAACCTTGGTTCTGAAAATCAGACTGACTTGTTCGACTGATTTGATCGTGAATTTGCCGTAAGTTGGGCTTGGTTCATACTGAAAATGCCGCATTTATTTAATCAACTCAAACCACCTCAAACTTGCGATTTGATTGTCAATTTGAGAATTGTTGCTAGTTTCTAAGAAGTTTTTGAGTTCCTTCTTTGGTTAACTGCATATGATCTAAGGACTAGATTTCTTTTTTTTCCAAATTTGTTGTATATAAAATTTAAAAACTTAATATCCTTTTTATATGGTAAGGATATTATTTTTAAAATTAAAAAATTTAAAATCCTAAGGACTAGATTGTCAACTCCATGCAGCTATAGATTATTTTCGATGATAACACAAGACACCTTGATGATAATAATAACTTTGTAGAGCTTATTGATTTTGTGTGAAAGAAATGTGTTCAAGCTTATTGAGTTATTGATTTTGTGTGGAAAAAATGGGTCTAGGTTGGGAAATATGACGTGCGTGAACTTTCTTTGGATAGCTGGGGATGCTAAGAAAAGGATTTAGAAGTTATTGGTGGTGAGTGTGTGGCTATTTTGGTGTAGAGTTGAAAAAAGTATGGTTGGCTATGATTAGGAAATTTTATGAAGCTTTAATATTTTTTAAACAACTTATTATTAGGAGTGTGGGATCTAAGATAACAACTCCTTATAATCATAAGGAAAAGTGGTGGAGAGGATAACAATGTGTAAAAAAAATAAATGCAAAAAAAAAAAAACTTAAATACAATAAAGAAATTAAAAATAGACTTTTTTTCAGCGAAGAGAAGTTTTGCATGTTACCAAAGTGAAAAAATGGAATAACCTTAGTTCTAAAAATTAGACTGTCTTGTTTGACTAGTTTGATCGTGAATTGGCTGTAAGTTTGGCTTGGTTTGTACCGAAAATGCCTCATTCATTTAATCAGCTTTTACCACCTCAAACTTGCGATTTGATTGTCAATTTGAGATTTGTTCCTAGTTTCTTAGAAGTGTTGAGTTCCTTCTTTGGTTAACATGATATGATCTAAGGACTAGATTTCTTTTTTCCAAATTTTTTGTATATAAAATTAAAAAAATTAATATCCTTATTATACTAGCAACATTCCCGAAAAACTATATCCCAATCTTGTATGTATTCGTGTGAGGCATCCCTCATGCAGTCCTAATAATTGCCAGGTGATTTTTCTATAGTTGCATTATGCTCGATGCTTTTAATTTCCTTACCTCAAAACATAATTGATGCAATATATACAATTTGTCTTGATTATCATCTACCTTCATATCACAAATGAAAGTTAATTTGTTAAGAGATTGTCTAGAGAAATGTAAGCTTCTTATGGAGTCTTATAGATGTTGTTGGAAAGAAACATGATATACTTTGTTGATTGACGTGAGGATAGATGCTATAAATAGAATATTAATAAACTTCTTTGTTATTGTCTAGGAGTAACTTTTTTAAGGTTTGTTGATGCTTATGACATCAGAAGGGATGCAACTATATGTTCTTTATTTGTTGAATTCATTTAGTGGATTGGTCCATAGAATATTGTTCAACTTATGACGGATAATGCAACAAATTTTAAAAAGGCAGCAGTGTTATTACATGAAAAATATACTACTATTTTTGGTCTCTTTATGATACACATTTCATAAATTTAATTTTGAAAAATTTAGGTAGCATGCCTCATGTGGCAGAACTTGCTAAAGTTGTATACATGATAATAGTATTTATTTATAATTAGATTTTTATATTATCTTGGTTATAAAAATGACATTGGTGGAATGAAATAGTTTGTCTGAGATCCATTTGTTTTTCTACAAATTTAATACTGAAAATTGTGTATGGATTTAAACATATTGATAAGCAATTGCTATTAGTAAGTATTATGATGACTGAATATTGTCAAAAAACCACTATAAAAAAAGTAATTTCTTTTTTCTTCTTTAAATTCTGGAATGTTTTCTTCATCATTTCAAAAGTATCAAGGATATTAATATTTTTTTTTTGAGTTATTGATTCAAATGAAAAACTATCCCTTATCAATGTTTATGATGACATGTATAAAGCAAAGAAGACAATTAAAGAAATTATATAAGCCATATAGCAATATTATTAAGAAAAGATGAGATGAACAGCTTCATCAAGGTATCCTCTATGCTGAACATTTTTTTAATCATCACTTTTAATGTGATATAAATACATATTGCCAATAATCTAATGCTCTGGAAGTATTAATTGAATTTATTAGTAATAAAAATATGTGCACTAAACCTAAAAGATAATTTAAAAAACTTTTGAAAGGCAATTGCTCTCACCATGTCAAAAGAAATACAACTTCATAAGTGCTTCAAGCTTTCAACTACGAGCACAACAATTTTTTTTGCATCTTGAAATTAATTAAAAATGATAAGGTACAAATGAATGTTGAAAGATGTTTGAATCTAGTGTTCTAAATTTATAAAAATTAGCTATCATATTCTTTAGTCAAAATTTTTTCATCTAACTTCAAGGCAATTAGAGTATTTTTGAATAGATTCACATAGAGAAGAAATTATCTAGATTATTTAAAATTAAATGATATGTTTTATGCTAAAAGCAATCTTAATTTAAAAAATGTATATATTCATATTCTAGTGGTAAATATTTTGAGGCTACAAATGTACCCGGGATGATGGAAAGTCATTTGAATCTTGATCGGGTTTGTTATTCTCAAATTTAGGTTAGGACAACTAAAATTTCCTATTTAGAGGTATTTAAGTTAGGGCTTCACCTCTATCTATAAATATTGCCCCTTTTCATACCTTAAGACTATGATATCTCTTAAATTAATTTATCTTAATCGAATTAAACTCAACTCAGTTAATCTAATCCATCTCTCTTAAAACCAAATTTACTTCCAACTCAATTCAACCCTAATCCAAACCCAATTCAATCCTAACCAAATCTAAATTATTAAAATCTCAAATCTAATTTAACTTTGACTCATACATGTTCAAAACCCAACTCTAAATCCAATCCAATCTAAATGATTTCTCAAACTTGATTCATTTATTCAAGCTATTGGAATCAACCTTAAGGGTAAACCATATTAGAATTCAAGTGAAGTTAAGCTATGTCCACTCTTATCCATTTCATTAAAGTCTTTAAATTTTGTTCATTTGATAAATGTTTCATTATTGAATAGAAAGATATAAGACATAGTTTTAATTGAGAGCTTTCTCATGAGTAATTCTTGAGATGTAAATATCTATGAGGGAGCCCCCTCATAGGGATCCCAGACCCCAGAATTAAAATAGACTTTGTTCTGTAGATCCATAAATCCTAAAGAATTTTCTCATCCAAATAATTAGATCCATTCTAAGATAAGATTTCTATCTTTTGCGATCGTATATTATTCTTCGAATGTCATATTCAATCATTTTGATAGAAGCCTTTCGAGATCTACGGTGGACTCTAGCATGACTCTTTGAGTTAATTTCCCCCGATCTGCTATGATGTCATTTCATATATGAAGCAATACACATATAAGCAAATGTCTCTTAAGATGTGGAATAAGTGACATATAAAAAAATCACATGTATAGAACTTTCTTCTATCTCTTAAGTTTTTCTGTTCTAAGATATAAATCTATGAGATTGATAAAATCTACACTAAATCTCTATTGCACTAGACTTGTAAAATAACATACATCCATTTTCACTCTCTGCTCTCAGCCTTAACCTGGATACCAACCTTTTTTTTTCCTCTACAAGTCTTCTAGAACTAAACTTTCATGTTGATTTGTCTCTTTCAATAATCCTACCAATTGATTGAAGCACTCTCGTGGCATATTAAACTCGTTTTTAATTTCCAGTAGTCCGAGAGCTATAGATAACTAACTTAAAATGAAATGTTCAACCATCCCACAATGGCCTTTGAGTTGCATTCAGTAAACCATAACCTCCTGAGCTTCGTGGTTTGGTTACTCTTTCTCCACTTAACACAAATAATAATGTATTTTCTCATCAAAGATCATTTCTTTAAATCGACTTGATTGAAATTCAAGTTGTGGATCATAGCTCATCAAAGGAACAGAGCGATATATTGTGGGGTCAACATCGTCATGTGAAGTCAAAGTCTAATAATCAGGTTGAAATGTAATAATCAAATTGAAATCTCTGATGATATAAATATCTGACTTTGTCTGACGTTAAGTGTGTGGTATTTCGGTGTTTCAAACATAGACACTAAAATCTACCTTTAGATGAAGATTAGATGCCACTGTCATGAAGGCTTCTACTTCGTTCAAAAACTCTTCAGTGATTTCTTTTAACCTGGATAAAATCTAATTTACAATCACAATTTTGATGTACGAATATCCATAGATAACCCGATCCATCACAAAAAATGAACACATCATAAAGTACAATAAACATAGATCAATTAAACATAAATGTGTGTATAACATTTAGGTGTTACCATTCAGCCTAAGAAAAAAAAATTTATGAAACAAATTGAGCCTTACATGTGTGGCACGCAGAATAGGCAATTGTGTGTCATGCAAATAATAAATGGGCATAGACACTAATGGAAAGAAGTTCCTTCTTTTTCTCGTTCAAGCATCTTAGCTATGCCTTTAACATTATTAATAATCATCCATAAGCTTATTGCCTTTTTTTTCCTTTTTTTTTTGAAAGGAATGTCCAAAGGCTATTAGACGAGCATCGGTCATCCCTAGGTGTGCTAAATATTTGAGTACCACACTACACACGGGGTGACTCGAACTCGTGACTTGAGGGGACATACGACCTTCAGAGAGGCTGCCCTACCAACAGGCCATGGTACGCTCACAAAACTGTTTAAGGTTATTAACAATTTCTTTTCTATTTTCTATTCACTTTTGTGATTGTCAAAGATTTTAAGTTTGAGTCTTATAGCAAAAATAATGGGTAGCAAAAAATTTCTATATTAAGGTAGAAGAGGAAATTTAAAAACATGCTACTTTTCAGTACCGAATCTTTTGAATTTGTTGCAACTCTTCCCTTTGACCACATGCAACCACCAATTTGAAGCTACATAGTTTTAATTTTAAAGCTAAATTTATTATTTTAAAGGGTTTAGTTAAAATCTTTCTTATAATTTACTCCGTTATGTTGTCTTTGGGGCATTTACATGCATACTTTTGCTCACTCTTGTGCATCCCATTTATTCTTAAGAATAGAGACCAAAATATTCTTCCTTTTCTCCTCGAGCATCTTTTTAAATTCTTAAAACAATATTAAAGAGTTTAGTTAACCAAGAAAGTCACAAATCTTCAATACAAAATGCCTCAATGGTTAAGACGTCATACAAAGATTTCTCTTAATCAAGAGATAGTAAGGAGGATCTCTTACGGAAGTTATAAATTTATCAAGAGGTTTGATAGAGAATTACAGAGAGAGTAAGGAGGATCTACATATGATATTTATGGATTTAGAAAATGCTTACATTAATGTTTCAAGAGAAGTACTTTCAACAGTTTCTGAGAAGAAAGGTATTGATATGACTTATATTCAAGTCATTAAATATACCAGAGTTGTTACTTGTGTTCAAACAGAAGGAGAATTGACCCAATTTTTTCCTATTTCAATTATATTACATCAAGGATCAACTTTAAACCCATATCTTTTTGCTTTAGTATTTGAAGCTCTTACTAGACATTTACAGGAGGATGCACCATGGTGTGTGCTTTTCGCTGATGGTATCATTCTTGTGGGTAAAACTAGA
Source organism: Phalaenopsis equestris (assembly GCF_001263595.1). Taxonomy (NCBI): domain Eukaryota; kingdom Viridiplantae; phylum Streptophyta; class Magnoliopsida; order Asparagales; family Orchidaceae; genus Phalaenopsis; species Phalaenopsis equestris. The sequence continues at coordinate 92,930 of NW_018253738.1, read as the reverse complement.
GAAAGAGTTTAGAATAAACTTGAATTATGGAGGTCTACATTAGAGTGTAAAGGCCTTCGTTTGAGTAGAACTAAAGCTAAATATATAGAATGTAATTTTAGTAGTAATAATAGCTCGATCTAGTGGTCGAATTGTAACTATGAGAGATTAAATCATGAAAAGGTGTGAACATTTTAGATATCTCGAGTCTATTATTCAAAGTGATGGTAATATAAATGTGGATGTTATTAGTAGAACTCAATTTTGTTTGGTTGAAGCGAAGGAATGCATTGGGCATATTGTGTGATAGAAACGTACTACTTTGACTTAAAGGAAAGTTTTACAAGATCGTGGTGAGAAAGGAAATGTTATATGGAGCAGGATGTCAACCATTAAATTAGAATAAGAAAAACAAAGTTAAATATTGTAGGGATGAGCATGCTTTAGGTGGATGAGTGGCTTGACATTTAGGGATAAAATGCAAAATGAATATATCTGTGAAAGGATTTGTGTAGTTTCAATGACCAACGAGATTTTAGAGAGTCGTCTTAGATGACTTGGTCACATTAAACGTTGATCATCTGATGATCCGGTAGAAAAGTAGATGTTTTAGATTCGAATTATGTTAAGAAAGGCAGAGTGGGACCTAAAAAGTATTGTGCATATTGAATAATTAAAAATGATCTTAATCTATTAGAATTATATGAAATTTGCCACTTAACAGGACACAATAGAGAAAAATGTTTCATGTAGCCGACACCACTTAGTGGGATAAAGGATTGCTCTTGTTCATGTTCTTGTTCTTGCATTTACGTACATATTCCTCAATTCCTATATATTTTCATATATAACACCTAATCTTTGACTTCTACATTTATACCACCAATATCGTTCATATAAAATCAAAAATACCATCTTTTTAAAATTTATAGGGCATTTACGTGCATAGCACACAATTCTTATATATAAAAGCTGTATGTATATAAAAACCGCTAGTTTTAGGTTTAGATAGATGCATAAGAGTTCATCGGTACATATGTAAATATACAACAGGAAAAATAAAAATACGAATTAAAAAATCATTTTTCGACAAAATAGAAAAACTCCAAATGCATAAAAACTAACAAATGGAATTAAATAAAATTATAGATGAAATTTGCAATCGACATGAACTTTGATTTTAAACAAAAAACTTAAGAAATGTTGAACCGTGCAACGAATGCAATCCAAATCAACTATGTTAATCAAAGGTGTAGGTAGGAAAGAATGGAAATGAGAGATTTTGGCTTCAGTTCAATGTAATAGGGTATTTCCGTGGCGTTGATAATTATAATTTAATAATCGACAGGTTAGTGCGTCGGTTAATATAGAATGTTTGTCAGTTATAAGTTAAGAAAAATCAACATTCCAGTTCCAACGACATTGGACCGTCAGTTTATGAGTCCGCATGAACCGACAGAATTAGCCGTTGGTCAAGTCTCATAGCCCGTTGGAAATGTCTTTAACGAGAAATCTACAAATAATTTAGTCCGAAAACCGTGTGAATTGACTTGCAATACGTAGCATTTTTATGCCGTCAGCAAATTGTTCAAAATTTTCAACCAGCTTATAGTCGTCGGCTTTCCTATTGCTTTTAGATTTTTTTCTGTAGGATATCCAGATTCTAAACTCGCCCTCATATCTCTCAATGTGATTTGTCACATAATAATCAAGCTAGATGAAGGATTAAAAGATTAGGGAATTTTTAGACGATTATGCCAGACATAAAATCGATAAATAGCAATTTTTCACTCTATCTATAATCAAGTGGGGAAGAGAAAATATTGTGGTCGAGAAAGTGTTAAAATGAGGGGAAAAAAAAGAGGCATGCATGCAGTACTAATTCCAATCTGATATTATAACATAATCTTTTCTCAACCAATATATAAGGATCAATCATACTTTTGTTTATTAATTGTGTACCGAGGAGTCTTTTTGATGCAGTTTAACTTACAGAATTAATTATAATATTTTTTATTAAAGAAACCAATAGAATTAAACCAATAGAATTAATTTAAGATTCTTTTCAAATATATGACTAAGATATAAATATTAAACTATTTACTCATAGACTTCGAAACCCAATTTAACATCATCGAAACTGTTGCACGATACTATTATCTTAATGTTGGAAGAAGCCTCTGCTGGTGTGCGACGAAACCTTAATAAGTATAAGAATGTTAATAGTGGAGCTAAAAGAGGATGTTAGCCTTTATATTTTAAAAGGGATATGATTCTACAGATATATTTATTTACACGCATTTAAAGATGCTGTTCCGACCAAAAAAAAAATGATATTTACCCAATTTTCTGTATATTACATACGTTAGTCCAAAAAAAAAAAAGCCTTTTTTTCTTCATAAAAGTACTAGTAAATAGAAATCATTCTCCCAAACAAATTACTAGAAAAAGTCAAAGTTTCCTTCACACTGTTCATCAAAATGGAAATTTATGCTATTCCAATATCTTGTCATTAAAATATAAATAAAAGAGTCGTACCCAATTGAGGCTTCTAAAGTTCTTCCACCACTTGCCAATCCCTATATAAACCCCGTATGCCCCCAACTTCTCTTTTCACAAAATAAGCCGTCCTATCCCGATCAAATCAAACAGCGCACCCCCGCCAGAATGGCCCAACATGGAATAGCGTTCACATCTCTTACACTAAAAAACGAGGAGGAGATGGACTTGAGGAGAGGACCATGGATTATGGAGGAAGACCTTATGCTTATGAAATACATCGCCATGCACGGGGAAGGACGCTGGAACTCACTTGCTCGCTGCGCAGGTACATGCCATTTAAAGAATTAACATCAAAATGACATCTTTTTACTAAACATTAATATGTTTCGCCGATAACAATCATGTTCTAAAACGAAACCATGAACAGGGCTCAAAAGAACTGGAAAAAGCTGCCGACTTCGGTGGCTAAACTATCTCCGACCAAACATCCGACGAGGCAACATCACTCCGGAAGAACAGTACCTCATTCTCGAGCTCCATTCGCGCTGGGGAAACCGGTGAAATTTCAATATCCTTATTTGCAGAATACACGTCTCATTATCTCATCATCCCTGAACGCACCTAAACAATTTTGTAAATCCATAGGTGGTCGAAGATTGCGCAGCACCTCCCGGGAAGGACAGACAACGAAATAAAAAATTACTGGAGGACTCGGGTGCAGAAGCATGCGAAGCAGCTCCAGTGCGACGTAAACAGCAAGCAGTTCCAGGACGTCATGCGCTATAAATGGATGCCGCGCTTAATGGAGCGCATTCGTGCAGCCTCTGGCAAGTCGCCGACGGCGGAGTGTGGGACCGTAACTCGGGGGGAACAGACCACTGGCTGTGGACAGTTGGAAACCGGACGAGAGCACCGGTTGCGCCGGATCGTGGTCGTCGGCGACCGGCTCGATTGGCACGACGTTGACAGAGTTTAGTGAACCGGTATGTGACTGGATAAAGGGTAGCTTTGGGACGCAGAATGGAAACGTGTGTTGGCCGGAAAGTGTTTCGCAGGTCCCAGTGGGGCATGAGCATGGATTAGCGAAACTTGATCGGTATTGGGCCGGGGAGGTGTGTGAGAAAATGTGGAGCATGGAGGACATCTGGCAGCTGGCGCAATAAACTGAATTAATTTAAAATTGTAAAGGGGAGGAAAATCACTCAAAAAGTAATGAACTCTAGATTTTGGGAAGGTTGTTCTCAGGATCTGGGATGACATGTAATATATATGTATATATATAAAATTCGCAAGATAAAAATTCGGACTTATCTCAATTATTTTCCTGAAATGTTTAAGTGGTGGTTCCTTGTTAATTAGAAGGAGATTTAGAAATTATTATTTTTCATGATCTCATTCTTTTGATTTTTGGATTAATAAGGTGATGTATATAATAACTTCGTTTTGTAATAAAATCTCGAATTTAGGAAACATGCAACATAAGCATTTGTTTTTGTAATTTTCTTTTTTAATTATAATCTCTAATGCGATGACTCATGGGATCAGGCATAAATGAGCAAGCTCCCAATTTGTAAGAATTTTATTTTTAAATTTGTTATTATATCAGTAAAAAATAAGTGAATCCAAAAATGCTTATGGCTAAATCAGAAATTTTACTAACACAACTTGAAGACATCATAAATCCGTTAGCACGAATCTCGAGAAAATCTAACATACTAAAAGATAAGATAATATAAAGTCAAGCGGGCCCATTGGTGATAGATCACAGGATAAAGTCAACCCATTGTTGATTGACCACAAGACTTTTCAACGTAGCAACAAATAGCATCATTAACCAAGGATAAAGTCTTGTTGTTATGAATTCAAAGTCTACCTGACTCAGGACGTTTAAAATAGGTTTGATACCTATCTAGTTGTTAAGAGGCTCCACTCTTTGGTAGCCTCACAAAAAGTCACCTAGGCTCTTCATTAAAAGGCCAAAGGTTTTACCTTGACTCTTTTCCCCAAAGGACATTTTGTCAAATAGATGAGCTACCCATCAGATTACGATGATTTACTCATTGCGTGATAACCTGGTCTCATCTTAAAAACATGAGTCCTCCATCTAAGGGTGAGGAATCAATATCTAGACCAAAGCAGCTGGTCGTTAGAGCCTAACCAACTGAATCAAATCCAGACGATCGAATGCCAACAGAAGCCAACTAATAGATTCAAGCTGACATCGCCAAAATATCAGATACTCAAAGTTAATCATCAAGTCTATCAGCAAACCCTACATAACATGATAGGTGAACAAACCCTGTCTAACAATAATTTATTTGCATCCAATGATCGAGTGATAGGGTAGTTGGGCTGTAGGACTATTTATATGAAAATACCTAAAATATCCTTTAATGCCCCCAATCAAAGTAGTGGTAAGTATGTAGTTTTACACATGGTACTCCCCATGCTTATAAATTGAGGGGTCATTTCTATAGTAATGGGTAATCAAAAATCATTCTTATGCTAATTATTGTGCACTTTCTTTTCTCTCTCTCTCCATCTGTCTCTAATGTTTACGCTTTAGACCATGGGTGTGTCTCTCATATAAATTTTTATTCAACGTTTTGAAAGGTGTGATGAGCGTAGAGTACCAATAAAAAGAGTGGCACAATAAGAAGAAGAAACTCACCCGAGAGACACATAAAACATGGAGTTCATAAAAGAGTTTGCGCAATAACAAATCCAAGACTCAAGAGACCAGATGTTGTGTCAGATGCCATAAGTAATCTCAGAAGCATTTTCTCAGAGAGGGGAGTTGAAGCCTCAAGAACAAGTACCCTAAGAGCAAAACCCTTGAAATGAAGAATGGATGCCCAACAGTTTGAGAGCATTGTGGCCCGAGAAAAGCGCAGAAGATTCCTAGTGGCAAGACAAAATTGAATCCGTGTAGATGGATGGATAGGAGTTTGGGCATAATGAGGCCACTACCAACCAGAGAATGTGTTGACTGTATAGATTTCAAGTGTAATCAAAGAAGTTTAAGGTACCATCACTGAACTCTTATAGTGGTCAGACTGATCTGACAGAACACATTGCCTCATTCAAGCCAATTGTTTTCCTAATGTGGATCACTGATGCTCAGTAGTGTCTTCTATTTTTCACCATTCCAAGGGAGATGACACTCAAGTGATTTAATGGATTGCCTGTTAGGGTAATTGACCCGACCCACAATTGTATTTTTAATCTCCAAAATATTGTCAAAAACTTGACCCAATTAATATTTAGCAGCTAGTGTGAAAAAATACGATGATATGAAAAATAAATAATAATACTTCGCATCAGAGGTACTACACAAGTATATATATCTTTTCAAGTAATATAAGATTTTTCTTAAAAATGCTAGTATTGATCCCACAAGGATTGTTAAACTAATTAAAATGACTTGCTAAACTCAAATGCAAACTATATCTAACTTGCAGATTTAAATGAAACAAAAATGATAATAATAGTTAAGATTAATTTAAAGCAGATAAAAACAATTATATCTGATAGCTGAATAAAAGTAATTCTAACGAGTTTGAATAAAATATAATGATCTTTCCCCTTGCAATGAGATGTTAATCTATGTAGGATTTGAAAGAGTAAAAGTATGATGATGTATTGTGACAAATAAAAGCATTCCTATTCTTTACCCCCTCCGGGTTCTAGCAAAGAACATTGGCTAATTTAGAGTTTTTCACCAGCTTGTGTGTTAGTGATGAATAGATTAGTAGTGATGAGTAGATTCTGGCCTCTCACCTGGCCTCTCACCTTCAGATTACCCACTGTGCCCTCTCTATAGAACCTACTAGGGACCCTTAAAATCCAAACTCTAAACTAAATTTGAAAAAGAATTTAGTCTGTCACCCTAGAAACATCAATTCTACACACATCAAAACTTATCTCCTATATATTTGCACTCCTCTTAGGTGATTGCAACGGCTCTGCCCAGAATGAAGTGTGACACCCACTAGTTGGGTGAAATCATAGCTCTCTCAGGTCTTTATGTTTCTCAATGGATTTGAACCTCACAAGTGACCAATTTGTAAAATCATTAAAGAGTCGGTGAAAGTCATCAAAAATTTTAAAATTAAATAGAAATTTTTAAATCATTTTCATCCCACAAGATTAATTCCGAAGAGCAGGGAGAAAGAAAGGGAACTATTCAGAATTCATGGAGAATAAAAAATACCAAATTTGTATTGAAATCCAAGCCTTAGGAATAAAAACTTAAACACAAATACAAAATACCTTATGTGTTCTCCCCAACACAAATTCTGGAGTCTCCTTAAAGAAATCTATAAACTCTTACTCCCCTTAAAGAAATCTATAAACTCTTACTCTTACAGCACAAAATACACTAAAACATACACTTAAACACTAAAGTGAGACTTTAAATGATGCCAAAAAGTTCTCTATTTCGTCCATTTTTTATCTATATTAGTAGATCTCTGAAGATAACCAAGGGTTTCTTCAAACACCCCTTAAAAATTTGGTAAAATTCAATGAATTTTCTAGAAGGGTAGTTATTGGCACTATAACGCCCGTTGCTCGCGTCTATGGCGCTATAGCACCAGGGGATAATGCTATGATGCTATGCCATTTTGCGCAACTTTTGCTCATTTTTCCTTCCTTTTCTCTAAATGTCCATTTCATGTACTTGAAATAAAAAATATGCAAAATATGTTCCTTTAAAGTGCAATATCACTAAAATTATGCATAAAATGATCATAAAATATGCATTAAAAAAAAGGCAATTTTAAGGTGGATCATTCCCCCAAACTTAAACGTTACTTGTACTCGAGTAACTCATTTATACTATGTAAATTTATAACTTGTGGAAGTGAGTATAACTTAGAGATTTTTATAGATTTTGTTTTATAAATATGATAGTGAAACTTTAGAAAATTTTTTAATAACTCAGGTTAAAACTATTGTATAAGAATATCTAGTAATCAAGTCTAAGAGTTTTGATTTTCTAATCATTTCAAGAATAATTGTAATTTAGTCATATTTTGAATGCTTAGAAGAATTACAATAAAAAAAATTTCATAAAAAAATTATTAGTAAGTATGCTAATACTTTAAGCCTTAACTTAGAAATGAAATCATGTTCCTTTTCTGAAGATGATTCAAGTGGAGCCAATTTTTGATTAGAAATCTCCTCAAGTTTTCTCCTCACACTTTTTCATTCTTGCTCTTTTTTTTTTCTTTCTTTTGATTTTTCATTTCTTTTTCCTTAGGATCTTTTTTAACCCTTTCTTTTTTTTCATGTCATGAGAAGATTACTATATTTGGATAGCCTTTAATGATTTTGAACTCCTCTATCCTCTTCTTAAAGTTAAAAACTTTATAAATTTCCTTATTTAGACAAAATTGTATTAGCTTTGAAAAAGATTTTTCATAAAGTCTCAATTCTTTTTTTTTAAGTAAATCTCTAAAATTCTTAAAATTTCCAAAAGTACAATTTTCTTTACTTAAAATAGTAAAAACATAATCATATCCTCTCATACTAAATATTTTAACTTGAGATCTAACCCTTATTAAAAAAAACTTTTTGCTTAAGTTTTTTATAACATTTATAAAATTTAAAAAATAGTTATCTTAGGTTATCCTGACAAACCACAGGTTATGTTAAAATAAATTTTAAAAATAAAGTTCTCTAAGGACAAATAAAGTTTAGTTCTTTTAAAAAGGTTTTCCTCCCTTCCCCCAATTCTAAATTTTTAATTAATTTCAACAGATTAGTTAAGGCAGAAAGAAAATTTATGAAGTTTAAAAATAATAGAATAATACAAGTACAAGTAATAAAGATAAGTGAAATTAGCATGTCTAAAAATAAAAAGACTATTATAGCGGTTATATTAAAGTGAAAGATAAACATTAAAAACATGATAACAGTTTGGTACAATAAACATAATTTAACAGTTTTCACAAAGGTAAATTTAAAATGTTCTAGCAAATATACAACAAATTAAATACAGAAAATCGAAACATGAAAACAAAAAATAAAACACAACAAAACAAACAGAAAACACTACACATCCTCATCTCCTTCATCACCACCACCACCATCATCATCATCAAAGCCTATATCTTCCTACATATCATCAAGTTTATAAGGCGTATTACTGGGGAAAGTAGGAAATACTACCAAGTAGTCAGCCCTTAATAATTTCTCCAATGCCTCATGATAAGCAATATCATAATCCACTCTTCTCTGCATATACTATACATTACAACTAAGTTGGCTTTCCAAACTCTTCTGCTGATTCTCTACTGTTAAGATATCTTTTTATTGAATGAATAATTGTTCCATAAGAGTATTAAGTGAATTAGTTCCGGATGTAGAAGGTCTAGAAGTGGAAGCTGAAGCTGAAGTATAAGGAATATCAGATCCTTTACTTCTAGATCTTACTCCACTATGCTTTCCATACATCTCTAAATTAGTCTTTCTGATAGGCTTATTAGATGGTTAAACTTCTTCCCAAGTCTCATGTTTTACTCCAGATTCAACACACATAGTAGTAATAAGAGCAGGATAACCCATACCTCCAGTAGTTCCTCGCCTCTAAGAAATAAGCATATTTTTGTAAATTAGAGAGCCAATGTCAATTGATTTGTTCATCTGAATGCAGTAGTTCAATGTGGCTCTTACTCGAGTAACCTAGCTAAACAAGTAACCTAGCAGAAATAAAATAATGGTAGGCACGAGAATGAACATTTAACTTTGAGAAATAAAACTTTACCCACGTCCATTCTTAATTTTCCAAACTCCATTATCATCAGTCAAAAATTGCATAATCTCGTCCAATTCCTCTTCAATCGGTTAAAACTTAGAATAGAAACAAGTAGGAACACTATGTAGTTTGTAAATGTGATTGATCTAAGCAGAACTTATATCCACATACAACCCTCTCACATAAACTAAATCATTATATTAGTCAAGTAAATTCGTGTAGAACTCTCTTAACCACAGAAATCACAGTGATGACAGCGAAACAACTAAAACTTTCCTACTTTCATGCTGCAATCATGTATTCAATTGTGCCACCAAGATGAATGAAACTTCGTTCATCACTGTATCGGTCCTGAGCTTTCATGCTCGCAAATTTATCACCATAAAAAACTTTCATTTTCCTCTTTTCATCTTAGGAACCATGACAAAATCTAGAAATTTCAAATAAAATTCTAATAAACCTCAAATATATGATTTTTTAGGCTCTAACAAACACATTCTAAACTAAATAATCATTCATTCATATATTTCTCACCATTTTCACTAAGTTTTAAAATTTTTGGCCATACCCACAATGTGGAAGAAATCCTGGCGAAATAAAAAATTTTCAAAGAAAAGATGAAGTTCTTACCCAAAGATGATGAAATTTAGAGTTTAAAGTCCTTCCTCCAAGTAAATCAAGCATAAATCCAAAGCCATAGGGGAGTAAAAATGTGAAATATAGAGGAAGAAGATGAACCAAGGTAAAAAATGGTGTCATCAGGTGGTTCATCCCCTAAATCCTGCTCTGGGTTGGCTCGGCACCATAGCGGCATGGTTGGCGCTATATCTCCATTCATAGGCACCCAGAATTTTAAAAATTTTTGTATCATGATAGAAAATATAAAATCTAAGATGTTTCAAGTCTTATTTTCCAGGTTTAATAGCAATTTTTGGGTTCGACATCAATCCAAAGTTTAATATTCAAATATTCAATTTATCATGTCAAACGCATAAGGTCTTCACATAACAACAACACAAAACTAGTTTTTTCGACAGAACAAATTCATAGATATAAGCCAATACAACACAAACAAAACATCTAGAAGTTTAAAAAACCTTAACAATGACAACATATGCACACTACACTTAAGAACATATTACTAACACAATTATCTCACTACGAAATCACTTTAGACCCAGTTGTGATCGTAGGTGTCATTCTCCTATTCACCCACAAAAAAATTTCAATCCTAGGGATGGTAGAAAGGTGCATGAGGAAAATCTGAAGTAAAATTCTCATCTATCAATTTGTTCGTGCTAAACATTGTCACTTGATAATCTTGAGAACACGTCAAATTGTTGAATTGAAGTTTCAACTGCCAATCTAAATGCTCGTATTGGTGGAACAAGTTTTCAAGTTGAGTGTACAATTGTTAGATGTCCCCTTCAATCTTCCCAAGTTTGTTTATAAGTTTGTCCAAAATCAATACCATTGAAAAAAGTCTGAGCATCCTTATGCACCATCTTCTTATTTCAAATCTCCCATTGCCATTGCCATTTTTCTCCATGGTCCTTAAAGTTGGAATTGATTTCTCCACTCTCAAATCTCACCAAAATGCAAAAAAAAGTTGAAGGAACACTTTCCTTCCCATCCTAGGCCGATTTATAGAGAAACAAAGAGAAGAAACATGAATTTTGGCAGTTACAAGGAGTTACTCGAACTGTGGCGCTATAGCGCCATACCAACTTTCTCGAATTCCAAATTTCTTTCTTCCAATCTTCAATTCCATTAATATAATAATGCTTAGTGCCAACATAATCATGTAAGACTCCAAATTACAACAAAAATTTCATCACAATGGAAATCAACAATCAAGTCAATCACATTGATAACTATGAGTTGCCTCCTACAAAGCGCTTAGTTTAATGCTGCCAGCCCGCATATCCATTATTTTAATCAGGTTGACCCAACATTAATATCTCCTCAAATGTAGGACTATCACCACTTATATAATCTTTTAATCTGTGCCCATTTACCTTAATTATCCTTTCAGTCTTATGATCTTTAATATTAACAACTCCATTTGGATAAACTCTTACCACAATAAATGGTACTGACCACCTAGACTTAAGTTTTCCCATAAATATTTTCAACCTTAAATTCTATAATAGAACTTCTTGTCTAGGCTTGAAATGCTTTTCACAATTCCTTGATTATGCCTAATTTTCATTTTCTTTCTATAAATTCTATAAATTCTTGCATTCTCACAAGATTCATTCCTCATCTCGTCAATCTCATTTAATTGTAAAAATCATTTTTCTCCAGCATCTTTCATATTATTATTAAAATCTTTTATTGCCCAATAAGCTTTATGTTCTAATTCAACAGGTAAATGACAAGCATTTTCAAAAATGAGCCTATATGGTGACATTCCTATAGGAGTTTTGTAAGCAATTCTATAAGCCCATAATGCAGAATCAAGTTTAGTAGACCAATCCTTCTTTTGGGATTTACACTCTTTTCTAATATTTTTTTAATTTCTTGACCAAAAGAAAATATGTTGAGATTTTCATACCTATTTTATACTATTTTTGATGTTATTGCACTTTAAAGAAAGATATTTTTGATGTTTTGTTGCAGGAATGATGAATTAGGGTCATTGGAGCAAAAAGACGCAAAAAAGAGCGAATTTGGAGCGAAAAGAACCAAAATGTGGAGAACTAAACTAGGCCGCCAACGACACCCTCGACCCCAGTGACGATGAGTTTTTCCCGAGACTACAGGACAAAATTCTTCAGAAGCCCGCCGACCGGGCCCCCAACA
>NW_018253738.1:77269-80803 GCF_001263595.1 Phalaenopsis equestris | reverse complement strand
CTCATCCACAACTTTAAAAGAACATTTTGGCCAAAAATTGAGAGAGTCTAGAGGCCTTGGAGGTTTGAGAGGTTCCCTTAGTGTATAGAATTTCCAATAGAGTGTAATAATTGTGAGGAATTCTTCAAGAGATTGTAAGAGTGGAGGGAATGTGAGAGATTTCTTTTTCCTTGCTACTTAAAAGCGGAATTCTGTGTGTTGTAATAAAAGGAAGAGATTCAGAGGAATTTTGATGAGTGTTCTTGGGGAGAAATTAGAGATAAGTTATTTACTTGTTGTAGTTTGTATGACTTTAATTTTATATATGAATTCTGAGTTTTGTTATGTTTTTCCCATGAGATCTGAATAGTTTTCTCTGTCTTTCACCTTGTCTCGAGATTTGTGAAATGGTGATTTAAATTGGTGAAAACATGAAAATGTTTAAGAAATTATGATGGTCTTTTTACTTCGATCTTAATTTACTTTCAATCTGGCCAATTGATTTGTTAAAATATTTTGTGTTTTACAACTAAAGTGAAAATTACGTCCAAGATTCATGGAGGTCAAAGCCCTTGAAAGTTAGGTGCAAATAAATAGGGAAATAATATTATCGAGCGTAAAATTGGAGGACAGACTAAAATCGCCAATTCAGTTCTATCGTTTGGGTGCTGATGTGTAGATGTTAGCCGTCAAGTGAGGGGAATGTGGGAGCTTCGAAGTGAGAGCTGGTATCCTCCCAGCCTAGCAGCAGATTCAGTAAACAAGCATAGGATTAGTCAATGTTTTTTATGCCTGGACCAAAGGGTAAAGAATAGGTATGCTCCTATTTGACACAATCTAAATTGAACTAATTCACTTTATCCATTCACTATAATTTCTTGACAAGGAGAAGGATGCTTTCTTATATATTGAATATTATAACTAAACCCTCCTTAGTATCATTAGTTATTTAATAGTTATTAAAATTATCAATTTATGTCAATTTCCTATTAGTGACAGATAAGCAAATTGAACTTCGTTGTTGTGATTAAAGTATTGCTTTTCTAAAATCTTAGTCCGCAGTTCGAACCACTCCCCGTGGGATCGATATCTTGGACTCCATTAGAGCCCTATATTACTTGAGCGATACCGATACATATACTTGGATACATATACTTGCGTTGAAAAGTGTGACTTTATAATTATTGAATATTCATTACGTCCATATTTATCTTGTATTTTAAGCTTATAAAAAGTTGCTGCCAAATTTTTTGGCGCCGTTGCGAGGGAGTGATTGAGTGATTGAGTCAAATCACGATTAGAGTAACAGACAAATTAGGATTATTAGAAAACTTTTACTTGATTTGCAATTTATTTTTATATTTAGTTAATTATATTATTAAGTACTGATTTCAAATTTTATGCGTAAATTTGGACCTGAAAATCTTATACCCTATGATTCGGAATTAGAACACACTGTTAAAAGGATTAGAAAATTAAGAAGAGAACTTAGAAATTCTGATACAATGGAAAATAATCTAAACAATCAAGGAATAGAGAATGAACACCAACCTAGACCCCTAAGAAAATATGCAAATCCTACAGCAGATGAAATTCACTTCTCTATCAAAAATTCTGACGTAGCTGCTAATTCATTTGAGCTTAAACCTATTATTATCCAAATTGTACAAAACAATCAATTTGGAGGTACACCAAATGAAGATCCGAACTTACACCTCGCTAGTTTTTAAGAATTGTGTACTACTTTTAAACATGATAGAGTTTCAAACGATGCTGTTAGACTTAGACTTTTTTCTTTTTCACTTAGGGTTAAGGCTAAGATAAGGCTAAGATGTGGAAGATGTGTTTAAATTCGTTAGCACTAGAATCTATTAGAACTTGGGGAGAACTTTCACAGAAATTTCAATCCAAATATTTCCCTCCATCCAAAACTGCTAAACCTAGGAATGCCATAACCTTGTTCTATCAGATTGATGGAGAGTCAATATATGAAGCTGGGGAGAGATTTAAAGATCTTCTTAGGAAATGTCCTTATCATTCGTTACCAGATTGGTTGATAATTCAAACTTTTTATAATGGATTAGTGGGATCTCTTAGATCTATTATAGATGTTGCATCTGGTGGTTCATTAATGTCAAAACCTTTTGATGAGGCTTATTCGTTAATAGAAAAGATGACTACCAACAATTTTCAATGACCCTCTGAAAGGGTAAATTCTAAAAGAGTGGCTAGTATCCATGATTATGATGCAATATCTATGTTAGCTTCAGAGATTGCAGCAATAGCAAATAAATTAGATCGTTATGGGATGAATTATTCTCCAACACCTCCTATGGTGGAAGAGAATTCATTTGGGCAATTTGTGGATGTTCAACCTTCATATGAGACCTTAAATGCTATTAATAGACCCAACAACCCTTATTCAAACTATTATAACCCAGGTTGTAAGAGTGAACCAAATTTTAATTGGAATAACAATTCTTCTACAAATCAACAATGGGCAAACAACCCAGTGAACCCATTAAGAAATTCATCCAACCAAGGAAATGTTAACTATAGACCTTCTTATCCTCCAGGATTTAACAGTAGTACTCAAATTAAGGAGAAGAAGTTGTCTATGGAAGAGCTGATACTAAACATGGGTTAACAATTGCAGAATCAAGGAAATCAATTATAAATTCAAGCAAATCAATTACAAAATCAAGGAACTGCTATTAAGAATATTGAAAACCAATTAGGGCATACAGCTACTGCGCTTAATAACCGAACATTAGGAACATTTCCTATTACTGTGGAACCAAATCCTAAAGACCAAGGAAAAGAACAAATCAAAGTGATACAATTACGAAGCGGAAAAGAATTGGAAATAAGGGTGCAAAAAGAAATAGAAACTGAAAAAGAGAAAGTGGATACTGAAAAAGAGAAGGATCATGAATACCCAGATTTAGAGTATCCATTTACACCAATGAAAATTACTGTGGAGAAACCTCCACCATTGTTTCCTCAAAGATTGAAGCAACACAAACAGAATAAATAATTTTCCAAATTTTTAAAAATTCTTAAGAAGTTAACAGTAAACATTCCCTTCGTAGAAGCTTTAGAGCAAATGCCCAATTATGTGAAATTTATGAAAGATATTCTGAACAAAAAAAGGAAGTTCACGGATAATGAAATTGTTGTACTTAGCTAAGAGTGTAGTGCAATTATTCAGAAAAACCTTCCTGAAAAATTAAAAGATCCTGACAGTTTCACTATATTGTGTGCTATCGGTGAAAAATTTTAAAGAAGAGCTTTATGTGATTTGGGAGCTAGCATTAATCTTATGCCTCTATCAATTTTCAAAAGATTAGGATTAGGAGAAGTCTCACCTACTTTTGTAACTCTACAGTTAGTGGATCGTTCAGTTATATATCCTAAGGGAGTATAGAAGATGTGTTAGTAAAAGTTGATAAATTTATCTTTCCTGTGGATTTCATTATTTTAGATATGGAGGAAGATAAAGATATACCTATCATTTTAGGGAGACCATTTTTAGCTACTGGTAAAGCTATGATA
>NW_018253738.1:76278-76577 GCF_001263595.1 Phalaenopsis equestris | reverse complement strand
TGTTGAAACAAAAGAAAATAATGAATTAATACCTATCAGAAAAGTTATTAGGTTGCGTATTTGCATTGATTATAGAAAATTAAACACTGCCACCAGGAAAGATCACTTCCCTTTACCCTTTTTAGATCAAATACTAATTAGACTTGCTGGGCTCAAATATTTTTGTTTTTTAGATGGATATACCGGTTATCATCAAATTTCTATTGCTCCTGAGGATCAAGAAAAGACAACATTTACTAGTCCTTTTGAAACTTTTGCTTTTCGAAGAATGTCTTTCGGATTATGTAATGCACCTGCAA
>NW_018253738.1:73935-74520 GCF_001263595.1 Phalaenopsis equestris | reverse complement strand
TAAGAAATGAGTCTTATGATAACGACAGAATTTATAAGGAAAAACTAAAGTCATGGCATGATCGGAAGATTAACCAAAAGAACATTGAACTAGGATAAGAAGTTTTGCTTTACAACACTAGGCTGAAGTTATTTCTAGGAAAATTGAAGTCTTGTTGGGTAGGACCCTTTACTGTGACTCAAGTTTATACTTACAAAACTAATTAAATTGAAGATCAGAAGACGGGAAATAGATTTAAAGTAAATTGACAAATATTAAAACCTTATTATGAGGGTAAAAAACCAAATTTTAAAGAGGTTTTAATGATCAGTCAACCTGAATGACACCTGAATAGGTCGGGCTGACGATGTTAAACCAAGTGCTTTATGGGAGGCAACCTATGTTTATATTTATTTTTATTATTAAACTTATAGTAGTTTTTATTTGAAATTATCATTAGTTTGTGGCAGTATTAAGCTCTACTACTCTTATTTACCCTTGAAACATCTTAAAAATTGGATCCATGAAGAAAAATTGTAACGCATTCGAACCAGAGCGAAACTGTGCAAATTTTACCTTGGGCGCCGTCGACGCTCCTGACGCCGC
>NW_018253738.1:72343-73892 GCF_001263595.1 Phalaenopsis equestris | reverse complement strand
TCCTTCGAGCCTGCCAATGGCGAGATTGGCGAATTGACGGTTATGTGGGTTCAAATGGCAGTTTTTGGGAGTTTTTCGGCAGGAATTGTCTTTTTAAACTCAAAAATTCGATTTATAGTTCATATTTTCCCTCCAAAAATGAAGTGAAACTCTACCAATTTCATTCTTATGGCATTCAATTCTCCTGATAATCCCAGAATGCGAGTTTTCAATCGACAAAAGTTTATTAGTGCGGAAGCGCAGCAAACCTTCAACAAGTTGCTGACGAAGGAAAGATTGATCAAAGAAAGAGGATTCGTGAATCACGGATTGAATCACGGATGGAATAATCCCACAACGGATATTGAAGAAACGATAGTGTGGCAAAGATGGGAGGTGTTGCACTACACTATTGCCGCCGTGGTGATTTCTGTGAAAGAATTCTATGCAAATTTACACGGAATCAACCAAGGAGTTGTTTATGTGTGAGGAAGATGGATCACTTTCACTCCTGCACAGATCAACAAATTATATATGATAGAGAATGTTCCTGTTTGCCACTATTCCAATTTCGTCCCAACGAGAAACCAGATGAATGAGATTTACCAATCTTTAACGAACAAAACTGACGACTGGGAAACAAGAGAAAACAGGTATGTTAGTTTCTCTGCAACACTCCTGAATCCTGTTTCAAAACATTGGCACTTTTTCATTTCTGCAAAACTGTTACTGACAATGAAGATCGGTAAAGTTTCTAAAGAAAGTGCCATTTTGAATTACTGCATCCAAAGGGGACGTCCGATCGACATTGGATCTATAATTGTGAAGTCGGTTTTTGGCCTGATCGTTCACGGATCAACTTATGGTCTTGGACACCCCTCCACAATTTTCTCACTTTGCAGTCAGATCCAAGTGTACTACAAAAATTGGGAAAAGGTACTGCTACCTTGGAAGTCTTTGGATCCAACTGAAAGATTCCCAGTTTTTGAAGATGAAAATGACATGAAAATTATAGTAGATCAAACGTCTCAGAATTCACTGCCAGTTCAACCCTTAGTTCCTGTAAGTCTCTTGTGATCCTGCGCCAAATCAAGAAATTAGAAAAGGAGGTACAAAATGTCATGAATGTGATTAATAATATCTCCGACTTCTTCGATCATCTATATTGGAGGATGAAGGAACATTTTGAGCACTCTGGACATTTAGAAGATAGCTTGATACGATGATAAGGAGGATGAAATTGATAGAGGAGGATTCTACTGAAGAATTTCCATTCTGACCCTTCTACAACCTCTTCGTTCATGTGCAATCAATATGTGGTCTCAGAGGAGAATCAAGTACCGAGTCTGAGGATTAATAGATTTATATTACTACCTATCTGTCTATCTATGTATTTGTATTTGAACTTTATATTTACTTTGTTTAAGAATTATGCTTGTAGATCTCTGTATAGTTGAGACTAAGCATATGATGTTTTGTTTTCAGCATTTTGAGTGTTGTGGCTTGGATTGCGACGCTGAATTAATGTATTGAGGTTGAGAAAATACCAAACCTAGGTGTGTTATGTAAC
>NW_018253738.1:70627-72227 GCF_001263595.1 Phalaenopsis equestris | reverse complement strand
ATTGATCAAAATGGCAAAAATCTAGAATTTGGACAAAATCAATAGAGCCCGCCGACAGCGCCATCGACGCCACCGATGACAAGCTCGTGAAAAAAACACTTCTCGAGACTTAGGATTTAAATTCCAATTGAGCGCGCCGATGGCGCCATCGACCCCGCCGACGATGAGCTCACAGAGAACACCTTTAACCGCAATTTTGACCAGTCAACCGCCACTATTCATCATCTCCTTCCTCCTAAAAATGCCATTTTCGACCTAGGGCTTGAAAGATCTTGGATTGGGAGGCAATTTCAAGGCTTTTTGACACCAGATTTAATCATCTCTAGGTAAGAGCTTCACTCGGATTTGATCATCTTTAGGTAAGAAAAATATTTGATTTTCATTATATTTGATTTTCATTATGGATTTCTTCCACAATGAGGAGATCCGAAAAATTTGAGAATGTGAAGAAAATATGGGAAGAAATTCATGGATTCTAATGTTGAACTCTTATAATTACTATTAAAAGCCATGATTTGCATATTTAAAGTAATTTTTGGAATTTTTCTATAATTTGATTAGATTGAAATGGCTCCACAACAAAAGAGAAGAGTTGAGTTTGACGAGTCTCGCTTCGTCTCTCGCTCGGTAAATGGGATGCCTCAAAAAATATTTACTTCCATATTTAAAGGAAAGAAGTGCATTCAAGATTGAGTTTTTGAAAGTCCAAGAGGAGAAATCGAACGAGTTTTACGAAGTCTCGGTCTCTTTTATCTGCCTCTATGAAGCCTTTAGTATGATGGAAGGCTCCCTCAATGATGTGATCAACTTTCTCACTGATGGGAAAGGAACATGGAAGATAAAGCAGCGAGAACGGGTAAATTTTTTTTCTTCCATGCTGAATGCCACCTCTAAGGCGTGGCACTATTTCATTTCCTCTACTTTGTTACCAACCTATCACCATAGTGAGGTAACTAGAGATAGAGCTATTCTGAATTTCTGTATTCAGAATAGTAGAACTGTAAATGTGAGGAGAATAATTCTTAAGAATATATTGATTACGGCGATGAGTGAGACAAGTGGAGGTCTAGGACATCCTGAACTTATTTATACAATTTGTAAACTTTATGGAGTGGAAAGTGGAGATGAAGAATGGGTTTATCCTATGAAACCCATTATTAAGGCTAATTTGAAGATTTATGAATCCCATGAAAAATGGAGAACTGGGAGTAGAAGTCAAGAACCTTCTACTAGTAGAGATGTCCCCTCTACAAATTATGACCTTCCACCTTCTAGTTCCCCTACCCTCTCTGATTTGATGAATGAGTTGAACTTGCAGAAGAAGAGCATAGAATTGATAAATGAAAGGATAAGAGGTTTAGAACGTCGACACGACTATGATAGTGAGTACCTGCAGAGGCATTCAAATTTTGAGGCAGCCTATTATGAAGCTCAGGCTCGACATTACAGTGGTTAGCCTGATGTTACGTTTCCTGAGTGCCCCCAATATACTAAGTATCAACTCAATCCACCTACTGATCAAAGTGATGAAAATATAGCTTGAGATTTTGATATTGAATGAAATTGATGTACTTATGTTTGTATTTTTACTTATGTTTGT
>NW_018253738.1:69664-70616 GCF_001263595.1 Phalaenopsis equestris | reverse complement strand
TTATTTTATGTAATATTTTGTAATAGAAATGGATGTTTATGTATTTGGACTTTCATTTTTATTTTGTGTTGTGTACTTGGATTCTTGTTATGAAGTTAATGTTATAGTTAAATGTGTATGTGTAGTTCAATAGATATTGAGTAGAATTGTGGATTGTAATGTGATTTTTATTTCGCATTTTAGTTTTAATTGTTAGTATTGTGGTTGTGTTAGGAAATGTTGTGCTTATTTAATGTTTTAGTTTTATACTTATTCAAAATTTCATTACCCAGAAATTTCTCTAATGAATTTTATGTGTAGAAAGCTCCTAATATTACAGACCAGGTAAAGTAAAAATTTGAGAAGGCCTGCAGAAATTTCAGAATGATGAAAATGCCTACAATACTGAGGTATGATTTGTATTTATAGTTTTTCTTTCCACATGTATTATTTCATATTTAAAAATGTAAGTTTGGGGGAGGGAAGAAAAAGACTAAGTATTAAATGTCCTCTATTTCAATATTTTCAAAAATTATTTATATGATTTCATGTAGTGAATTTAATTCTGGTAATAATATTTTTGTAACTGTTTAAATATTATGGTAGATTTAAGGAAATATTTTTGTAATGAAAATTAATTTTTGTAACTTAAGATATTTAGTATAAGAGAATAAGATTATAGTTAACTATTTAAAGTAAGGGAAACTATATTTTGAAGTATTAAGAATCTGGAAATTCATTTGAGAAGAAAAGATTGGGGCTCAATGATGTAAAAACTGTAAAATATTTATAAGGTAAAGAAATGCTTTGAGTTTCAAATTTAGGGAAGGAAAAGTGAAGTTCAAAATCATTAAAGGGTATCCAGATATAGTAATCCTCACTTGAAAAAGGATAAAGAAAGGATTGAAAACAATCCCTGAAATGAAAAGAAAAAAAAATATAATTGAAAGCAATCCAAATGAAAAAGAGAAAA
>NW_018253738.1:68964-69393 GCF_001263595.1 Phalaenopsis equestris | reverse complement strand
AGTTAATTCAATTACTTGAATTTTTTCTGAAAATCTCACTATGATATTTATTTAAATCAAACTTATACTATTTCTAAATTAAAATTTTACTGCAGTAAATCATAACTTTTATGTAGTACCAAAATTATTTGAAAACGGACCAAAGCTAATTAAGTGACCAAAGGAAAATATGTTGAGATTTTCATACCTATTTTACACTATTTTTGATGAAATTGTACTTTAAAAAAAATATTTTTGATGTTTTGTTGCAGGAATGATGAATTAGGGTCATTGGAGCAAAAAGATGCAAAAATGAGCGAATTTGGAGCGAAATGGACCAAAATGTGGAGAATTGAACTAGGCCGCCGACGATGCCCTTGACCCCGCTGACGGCGAGAAAAAATTCTTCAGAAGCCCGCCGATGGCGAGATCAACGGTGATGACTTCTCT
>NW_018253738.1:30216-68170 GCF_001263595.1 Phalaenopsis equestris | reverse complement strand
CTCCTATTTGGCACAATATAAATTGAACTAATTTATTTTATCCATTCGCTATAATTTCTTGACAAGGAGAAGGATGCTTTCTTATATATTGAATATCACAATTAAACCCTCCTTAGTATTATTAGTTATTTAATAGTTATTAAAATTATCTATTTATTTCAATTGCCTACTAGTGACAGATAAGCAAATTGAACTTCGTTGTTGTGATTAAAGTATTACTTTTCTAAAATCTTAGTCAGCAGTTCTAACCACTCCCTGTGGGATCGATATCTAGGACTCCATTAGAGCCCTATATTACTTGAGCGATACGTATACTTGTGTTGATAAGTGTGACTTTACAATTATTGAATATTCATTACATCTATATTTATCTTGTATTTTAAGCATATAAAAAGTCGCTGTCATTTCTCGATTGTATACTATCGGCTCTATTTTGGTTAAGGAGTTGCCCGTTGGAAATTGTCGGTCAGTAGGATCAAAATCTTGTTGCCCGCTTCGAAAGGAATTTTAATTTACATATATATATATATATATAAGTTTTAGAAAAATATGAAATCAAATTAACACCATACCTTTTACAGTTTAAAAAAAAGAGCACTATACGTCAAACCTTGTATCTATCCCGAAGGATAAACACAAGACTTGAGGATGAGGCTCGATCAAAGAAACTAAGAAATATTGAAATCTGTTTGGTCTGTGAAACCATTTTATTTGCCAACAATTTCTCCTATTTAATATGAAGAATTAAATTGGGTTTATGTTAATCTTGGTTCGGACAAGCTTCCTATATGGGAAAGCCTCTATAGTTAATTACATCATAGATAACCGAAGTCACCTAAGAAAACTCTCAATAAAAATCAGGGAATCTCCACCTAAGAAAACTCTCAATAAAAATCAGGGAATATTATCTTCAAGGAGTTCAAAAGGATAGAACTTTTCAAATAAATCAGATAAAGAGGTTTGAAAGGGGAATAACTAAAATTTGGAACATTTTGTTGTAGAGTTAAAAGGAGGAAGAACTAGGGGATGTCATAGATCCGGGGGAGAACCTCGGTGACTTCCCAAGCTATCCTCTTCCCAAGCTGACTTCCCAAGCTATCCTATGGTTTGTCTTCAATTTTAAGGAGAAATATTTAGGTGTTTCATCCTGTCAATTTTATTAATTAGGGCTTATATTTGTGTGAGATTATCACAAAAATAACTTGGAAGATATGAGGATTTACGTCATGACATACGACAACCTCAGAATCCTAAAACGACTTAGGGCTAATATTGTATAGCAAAGCTATACAAAGACCTAAAGATAAGGTGAGGAATTACATTTCATAAGCAAATAACCTTGAAGTCCTATGTCTTTTTTGTTTAATTCTAAAGAAGAATATGCTGTTGTAGTTCCTCTTGCTGTTGAAGATGGTCGTGATGCCCATAGTGCTAGCTCTAAGTTCCTTGTCGTGACGAGTTTAAGTTTTCTAGTGTGTCAAGTTATGATGTCAAATCAGATGTCCCTATGGTTGTAGTACTTTAAGTGTGATGCGGCATATTAAAGTTTATTAGTGCAACACCGGTTAGGATCCTACAGTTCCCTCATTCTTGTACCACTATTTTCTATTAGATTCACTTAGTCCAAATGAATTTACTAAACTCAACTTAATGAGTTCAATACTTTCATATAAACCGTGGGACTTCTCGTTAGCAACCATAGATTACCTCCTCCGAGGGATTTTCGATCATCCGATAAAGACGTCTTAAATTTGTTTCAATTATTTTTTTTGATGTTTGTGATTAAATTTTGAGTTGTCTTATATTTTGAATGTTGTGACGGTGAATTTTATCTTGGTCAATTTTAATTTGATTTTGGTTTCAGTTTTATGGCTGTCCTAGCAGTTTTATCTTGTTTAGCATGCAAGTTCGTAAGCATAAAATTATAGTGTAGAAAGTATGAGAAAAGAAAACATTATAAACTGTAAAAGTGTACCTGGCGAGTCTTCTCGTTCCTCCACCTGAAAAGTCAGCACTTGCAAAGCACGTATATGCATATATAATTTTGCAGGAATTAAAGTATGCTTATAAGGAAAGTAGAAAATACAAATTTAAGGTGTGTCTAACCAATCCTATGTCATAACAAAATGGGTTTAAATTTTAAGGATGATTCCATTAAGCAAATCACAATATGTCTAGATGTCCTACAAGATTTCCAAAGGATTATGAAGAAGTTTCGCATAATACCCTAGACATTTCATAGTCCTTAGAATTATCTAGAATTATCTTGAGTTTGATCTTGAGTTTGTTTTGGTCTTATTATGATTACTATATAGTTCATCCAATTAATATCCTTATGCTCAGTGAATCATGATATTTTGATTATCTCTTAAATGGTGTAATCATCACTTGATATCTCATTTATGAGTTATATAGGTAAAGAACTTTTGGGGGCAACCTGACTTAATTTAGGAATTTTATTAATTTTCTGTAGTGTTTTGAAAGATTTTAAATTAATTACAATTTATTTTGTAAAACCTCACTATACAAAATTTTGATTAAGCCTAGTTCACTACTAAAACCTTAAGGTTTAATGGGTACATTTGCAAAAAAGGATTTTTAATATTTATATTCTTAATCCTTATCATGAATTATAAATTATCTCAAAAACCATTAGTTTGGGATTAAAACCAGTGAGTCATAATCTTCTAAAATCAAACCCCTAACTTTAATATCTTCCTATTTAATTATTCATAAAAAATTCATTAATTTGAAAAATTATAAATTTATCCTTTATGAGTTCAAAGTAAGGTTGGTTTCTGCCACTTATCCCTTTTATGTTTCAATCATCAAAACATGTTATTTTAAGATCACTTGTTGCCCATTTAGCCCTTTGATTAGCCTAAATATTATTTAAGCTCTAAATTCTAAAGTTATACTTTTGCCCCTAAGGCCTTAACACCCTATCATTCATTAAATTAGAATCAAATGACTTGAAGATTTTATGGTACCTCACTCATGGGTTATTTAAAACATCATAGGAGAAAATGTGATTTTTCCAAGTTTATGTAATTTTTATAATTATTTATAATGCAAAATAGGGATTTTCAATGAAAATTTAATAACTCAACCAAAGTAGGACATATGTTCTTAAGAAAACTATTAGAGGTTCACCTAGACCAGAGGACTACTTGGACCAATTTTCATGATTTTTAGTGGTTTAATTTAATTACTAAAATTATTTGTTTGTTTTGAGTATTGGTTAAATAAAAAATAACATTTAGATGGAAAATTAAGTTTTATATTTTTATTAAATCTCTCTAAGTCCAGGGAACCCAAAGAAACAAAATCCATATTTTTGTGATTTATATTTTAATTATTAGAACTATTTTAGTAAAAAATTAGAAAAAATCCATTTTTAAGCCTTTTAAAATAAATATCACGACTTATAAAATTGGGAAAATTATTTTAATTATTTCTAAGTAATGAGGAAGCCAAAGGTGACATTTTAGTGTGTTTTTACAATCTTTTGATTTTTAATTGATTTTTTAATTATCTAAAGACTTAAAATTAGCTCAAAAAATGAAGTATTTACTTTTATTTAAATTTCATTTTCTTCGGTTCCTCTGATTATAAGGAGCTCCAAAAACAGGAGCTCCAAAAACCAACCAAAAACCAACTTTGATAATTTTTTGAGTTATATTTTAATTATTATAATTATTTTAATGTCAAAAATGCCATTTTACTTGATTAATACATTTAAGTGATCAAAATTAACTCCAAATGACTTCAGATTCTTACGGGAGCTCCCCTGATATTAAATTACAGAGTGAAATAATTTTTATTCCATTAACATTCATAATTACTCCAAATTAATTTCATTTCATTCTTTTAGGTTTGGTGATAATTAGAATTATTTAAAATGAGTTAAATCAATTTTATATTTTTCCTAGGGTCCTCTGACCACAGTGAACCTACCAAAACAAGTTTTGTATTTTTCTGGTGAGTATTTTAATTATTATAATTTTTAAACCAAAACAGGGACCATTAAATTGAAAATTAGATATCTATGATTAGGGATCTCATATGACCTTGGAAAAATCATGAAAATAATCCTAATAACATGTAGAATCAAAGCCCTAAATATTAAGTCATGGTGAAATGTCTATGCAAATGGAGAATCAAAATAAGGAAAACACTATTTAATTAATTAAAAATAGTACATGCATCAAATAAACTTGAAAATGTTTCCACATTGTTCTCATCTCTTCACTGAGCAAAAAAGTATTTTTATTTTATTTTTATAATTTTTCTACACATTTTTTATAATTTTTCTACACAAAGTTATGGATTTTTGAAGTTATAGCTATTTATTTAAATAAAAAATACCCTATTTTTCTACTTATCCACGTCATCCTCGTACACGTCGAAGAAACGCATGTCGCCGCGGGATTGGGCGCTGCCATCTACGTCATCCCGCCCTTTTTAAACCACGGCTCTGTTCAGCGCAATCAGGGTCATCCATGTGATACCCATAAGATTAGATGCTCCTTCGTCATCATCCCTGATACCCTAGCCCGAGAGTCGTCCATTTTTAAACCTTGATATCTCACTCAATTTTTGACCAAATCAAGTGCATTTTTTTTAAAATGCTCGTCTTCACTTGTATAACACATCTATATGGTTAATTGACTCTTAAATTGACTCTATGCACATGAAGAATCAAATGAAGCTCAGTTTAGGGTTAACTTTCAATACCTTGGTCCAAGAGGGGAAGCCTCGATTCGATGCTTGTGGAAATTTCGTGGGGGTCTCAAGAGCTTAGGGATGGAGCCTCAAGTCGTGTTGAATTGCCTAGATATGATTTCGAACAAGGCCGAATTAGGGGGTTGATCATAGTCCACCTCCAAAGTCTACCCTAGGGTGCTCTGGTGATGGGGCCTTTTGTGGGGGATCTTCTTCTCTTAATGTGGGGATGGTGGGTGCAATTAATTTGAATTTGGTGGAGATTTGAGGAGTGTCCTATTTCGTCCTAGGAATTGGGCTAAAAAATTGATCTCGAGCTATGTATTTCGGTGGCTAAGGATGGTTGGGTTAAGCTCAAGAGGTCTCAAAGAAGCTTTGGAAGCAATTTGGAAGAGTCTCCCCAAGGAACTTCAAGCTCTCCCCTTTTGTCCATGGAGGGGGGTTTAAATAGAGGGTCTTGGAGAGGCCACCAGGTGAAATTTGTGGGTGTCCTAAGTTGCTCATGTGGATGCAAACAAGGTGCAAATATCCAATTGAGATGAGACAGCTTGGATGGGTTTGATTTTGATTTTTTGCTTAGGTGGTGCTTTTGAAATTGAGTTTTTCAGCCACCAAGGTGGTTGGCCTGCCAGGGAGGGGTCACCATCCAGTCCAGAGAGGTTAGGGCTTGGTCTTGGGAATTCAATTGAGGTTGGCCATGTGTAAAGTATGAGATTGAAATGGTATGGGAAAAGGGCCATTTTGGGTTAATTTTGGTCAAATCATGGTTTGGGGCTGGTTTCACTCCTCAAGGCTAGTTTGGGTGCTGAGGAGAATTAGGTGGCTCAGCTTAATCATCATGGTGAGGTATCTATCCAAAGGGACTTGGCTAAACATGGGTTAGAGTGATTCATGGGAAAGGTTAAAAGGATCTTAAGGATATATAAAAGTGTTTTATCCTCTTTCCAATAATAGCTTGATGATGTGGCATGGCTTTCATGGCTTGCCTATGGCTTAGAAGTGGCTCCATGGGTTGTCCTTGGCTTGGTCAACTTTCATGAGGAGGGATGCTTGAATTTATGAAATATTTTGGTCGAGTTTGGCATGAGGCTTGATTTGGAAAAAAAATTTCATGATTTTAAAACCTTAGGAATGATTTTAATTGAATGAATGATGAGGAGAAATGAAATTATCATGTGGGCTTTGGACTTGAGCTTTTGGAATTAAGTGTTGTGGGCTTGGGCTTTTGAAATTGTAATTGAATTTGTGCTAAAAATTAGGCTAATTGAATGTTAAGTTTGGTGTAGGAATATGTCATAAGGGATTTGGCAAAGTTTCAAGTGATTTTGAATTGAATTGGTGGGTCAATTTGATGGATTTGGGCATATGGTCAAAATTGGGCCTTTTTTTATTTAAACGAAATTGAGCTTGAAATTAGATTAAATTGGGCTTGTATTTTGTTTATATCAGGATTGGGGATATTAAAGTTTGATTTAGAATTGACATTGGGAAAAATTGGGGTCAATTGGGCCAAGATTGGGGTTAACTTGGGGACATTTGGGCCTTTAAGGGCAAATTGGGGCTTTTGTTCAAATTTGATAAAAACTGGTCAAATATTATCAAATTGATGAT
Source organism: Phalaenopsis equestris (assembly GCF_001263595.1). Taxonomy (NCBI): domain Eukaryota; kingdom Viridiplantae; phylum Streptophyta; class Magnoliopsida; order Asparagales; family Orchidaceae; genus Phalaenopsis; species Phalaenopsis equestris. The sequence goes on along the minus strand of NW_018253738.1, from coordinate 61,834 downwards.
AAAAAATCGAAATTGGGAATATTTGGAATTATTTTGGAATTTTTGGGGATTTTTGGAATTTTTAGGCATGGAGGGGCATTTTAGTAATCTTAGCAATTTTTGGGGGTATTTTGGTAATTTTTGTGAATTTTAGTCAATTTAGGTAATGTTGAGGGGTTTGAGAGGATTTTTGGATAAATTTCGGTATTTTGGATAATTTTGGGATTTTTGGCAAAAATTAAGGTTGTAGGGGTATTTTGGTAAATTGGTGATTTTGGGCCAAAATGGGCCAACAAGCCATGAAGCCATACCAAACCAATAGGAGCCATGTGAGGACTTATTTTGGATGCTCAATATGCTGGTTCTAACCCTCTTAGCCAAGGACTAGTGGTATAGGGTCATCCATATGAGCCTCCCAAAAGGAGTGAGGAGAGCAAACTAAGGGGTCCTAGCGTTCCGGGTGTGTGAGAGAGCGTAGTGTGTGCAAGTTAACCCAACCAAAACCAAATTTCCCAGGGTTAGTCCTAAGTTTTGACCATCTTATAGGGGATTTCCCTTGAGCTCCTCCATACTGACCCCACCTACTAAGTGCTAGAGGTTAGGACCAACATGTGGAACTTCAAGTTGAGCCAAGAAGGGTTTAAAATTTCTACTGGTGAGGGTTCATTTTCTAGTCCTTTAGAAATAGTCAATCAGGAAAGTTTTATGGCTAGACCCTAGGCTACTAAGATAGGAAAAACTAGACCTCAAAAAAAAATGAGGTCAACATATACTTCTACAAAACCACTAGTCTAAGGATGATAAGCTGGGGCATTTTAATGTTTGATTTCATATTTTTGAGTTAGTGTTTCAATTATTCTATTTTTTCAAATGACTCCGCCTATCTGTAATTATTACTCTTGACTTTCTTAATATTGTAAAAATATTTTCCCTTTAAAATTTTGCAACACTTTTAGCATCACACCGGGGTAAAGCAATCGCTTCAATCTATTTTGAAGCATAATCCACAACTATTAAAATATAAATTTTTCTAGAAGATGGTATAAATAGTCCCATAAAATTTATATCTCAAATATAAAAAATTTCAACTTCAAGAGTAAAATTTAAGGGCATTTCATTTATTCTAGAAATATTGCCTACTCTTTGACATATATCACAAGTTTTTTTAAAATAATTAACATTCCTAAATAGGGTAGACTGATACACCAAAAAAATGTACAATTTTATGTATACATTTTATGCTTAAATTTTTTTATCTTGCACTTTAAAGAAGGGTATTTTCATGTTTTGCTACAAATATATTGATTTTATGCATTTAGAGTATAAAGGAGGAAATTTGGAGTCAAAATCAAGCTTTTCAAGCAGAACTAGAACCAGAGGCCCCATTTTACAGAGAGCTGGCACCAGAGGTGCCAATTTATAGAGAAGAGATGAAAGAGGCACCAAAGGCACCAGAATCTAGAGAACAAGGTGAAACTTCAATGCACTAGAGTGAGGCAGTTATTGACTATTTTTGTACGGTTCTTAAAGGCTCCAATAAATTCAAACGCCACATGGAGTAATTCAATACATTTAGACACTTTGAAAAGGCTCTTGAATGATGAGATATGTCTTTTGGATGAAGGGAATTGTCTCTTAAGGTGAAGAGGTGTGCCTTTTAGGAAAAAGAAGGGAATTTTGAAGTCTTTGAAAAAAAGGTTGTCGCCCCAATTAAAAGGAGAGTCTAGAGAGGTCTTTGGGGGATGTTGTTAGAGAGGCATGTGGTTTTTTTGAGTGAGAGTGTGGCATGAGAGAGAGAGATTTTATTCTAGAGTTGTAAGAGGAGAGGGAAAGAGATTTCTTCTTCATTACATTTCTAAAAGAGAATAGAGTGTGACTGTAAAGAGAGAAAGTGCTTAAAGGGAACTTCCATGGATTTTCTTAGGAAGGAGTGTGACATAAGTTGTGTTTTTTCTTTTCTTTGTATTGTTACTTATTTTTATGTATAAATTCCATGTTTTTTTGTATTCTTCTCATGAATTCTGAGTAGTCTTCTTTATCTATCTCCATGCAATGAGATATGATTCTGTGAAGAATTAATTTTGTTATGTAAGGTTTTAAATGTCAATAAATTGTAACGATTCGAACTCTGATTTTCATTTAGTTTTTGATCTGGCTAATTGAAATTTTAAAGTATGTTGAGAAATATAAGATCCTAAAGGGTGCTTTCTAAAAAAAGGTAAGAGTCACATTCAATTTCATTGGTGAGAATGTAGTCCATTAGATTAAGTGTAAATAAAAAGAAAATATATTTTAGTGGGAGAAAAATTGAAGATTTTAGGGTGTCAGACTAAAAGTCCCAATTTGGTCCAATTTCTTGCAAACTAAAGCGAGATTGTTAACCGTCAGGAGAGGGAGAAGTGGGAGCTCTAGAGGTATCCTCTCAACTTAACTCCGGATTTATGGACCAAACCTTGGATTAGTCAATGTTCTTTATGCACTCTCAGAGGGCAAGGAATATGATTGCTTCTAATTGGCACAATACAATTTTATATATAATTTACAATGATTTTAATTACTTCACAATCGATAAACTTATTGTAAAGGGAAATGATGCTTTCTTAAATTTGAACTCTTCAATACAAAACTTTGTTTAGTCGTAGTAAGTTTAATTTTGAAGTTTAGAAAATAGTTTAGTTAACATAGTTCTTTTAACTGCATTTTGTTTAGCATACATTAAGTTTACTTTAGATTTATTTTTTGTGTATTTAAGTTTTTATAGTTTGAATATTGTGTTTTACGTTATAACCATAAGAATTTCCAACTCCTTGTGGGATAGATACTTAGGACTCCATTAGAGCCTTTTATTACCTGAGTGATACGTATACTTGGGCTATTATTAAGATTTGGCAACTTAAAGATTTTAAAATATAAAATTATTTATACTAAAGTGATTTTTATTGTGATTAAACAACATATATACTATTTATGCTACCGTGTGTCTATTATAGTATTGAAAGATATTTACAACGCACCACAAAATCACCGCACCAAGGTTTTGGTGTCGTTGCCATGGAGTAACGGTAAATTACTTTTTAATTTAGAATATTTTATTTGAACTGAAAACTTATTGTAGCTTATTTAATATTTTTATATTTTAGTGTTTGCTTATTTTAATTGCTTATTGCTTATTGTGTCTGCATAGTTTAAGGTCTGAAGGTTTAGTACCTTACAATTATGAGTTAGAAAGAACTATAAGAAAAATTTGAAAACAACAAAAAGAGTTAGATAATTTGAACATAATGGCTACAAACTTAAATAATCCTGGAATTGAAAATGAACATCATCAGAGACCTTTAAGAGATTAAGTTAATCCTACAAGAGATGAAATTCATTTGAGTATACAAAACCCTGCTCTACCTGCTAATTCATTTGAGCTTAAATATGTTATTATCCAAATCATACAAAATAATCAATTTGAGGGAACACTGAATGAAGATCCTAACTTATATCTAGCTAGTTTTCTAAAATTATGTGCTGATACAGCTAAAGTATATAGTGTTGTTGTACACATTTTTATACCAATGTTTGAGATATTGCGCTTTAATGAAAATTATTTGTGTGTTTTTCTTGTAGGTACAACAAAATAGATGGAAAATGTTAAAAGGAGTGAAAAATGATCAACTTTGGAGCAAAAAATGAAGAATTGTGCAAAAAAGAACTTGGGCGCCTAAGCGCCACGTACTTCGCTATTAAGCGCCAAAGTTAGTTACTTGAAGAAATATTTGATTGGATTGAAATTTTGAAGAGGTGTTTGAGGAAACCCTTGATAAAAACGTGGGAAACAACCTACGGACATGAAAATTCATTCAATTGGCTTTTGAAGAGACAACTTCTAGAAGATTCAATGAATGGAGACACCTATTTGAAGAGACACCAAGGCACCTGTTGGGTTTTATAGAAGATTCAATGAATGGAGACACCTATTTGAAGAGACACCAAGGCACCCATTGGATTTTTATAAGAAAAGACTTAGATTTTCCAAAGGAGGAGGCCAGCAACCAACCACTAAAATATACAACCGTCGCGGCCGCCGCTCATCGTCGTCGCCACCGCCCACCACATTTTGAGTGTTAGTTTGTGTTAGTTTGTGTTAGTTTGTATTGTGAGAGAAGGAAGATAATTTAAAGGAACTTAAAGACATTTGGTGGAGAGAATATGAGATAAGTGTTTATCCTTGTGACTACACTTGGTTTTTAATTTAGATTTCTTGTTTGTGTGCATGATTTCTACTTTTAAACTCATGTGTGGTTGTGTTTTCTTCATGTATTCTAAGTAGTTTTCTTTATCTTTTCTCTCAAAATGATAGGTGATTAAATTTTTAAGGGAAGTTGTGTGAAGTATTAGACTTCAAAGTTGGAAGAAGTTATGATGATTGAAGACCTTCCACTTCTTTTACTTCTTGATTTGGCCAATTAAGATGTTAAAACATGTTGTGAGAATATGTAAGATCCGAGATGGTATTATCTCAGTCAATAAATGGTTGGAATCACATATTAATTTCATGAATGAGAATGTAATTCATTGGGTTAAGTATAAATAAATAGGGAAATATATTTTCAAGGGTGTAGAATTAGAGGACTTTAGAATGACAGGCTAAAGCCCCTAATTTGATTTATAGTTTTAGGTTTTAATACAAGATGTTAGCCCCACAGCTGGAGGGAGAAGAGGGAACTCTAATGTTAGAGCTAGTATCTTCTCTGCCTAGCCGGTCTTCAAGACTATTCAAACTATAAATTAACCAATTTTATTTATAGCATCTCTAGTAAAGGTAAGGAATATTATTGCTCCTATTTGGCACAACACATTTAACGTACTTCCACAACTTAATTTCTATCTTTATCACTGATTCATAATAAGGAAAAAATATTTTACTTATATTTCCTTCATCTTGCAAGTATTTTTGCAAGTATTTTAGCATTTCCTTCATCTTGCAAGTATTTTAGCTAAGTTAATTAGTTGCTTATTTTATTTTCAATTATCAAAAATTATAAAAAGATTATTATAGCATCTTTTATTATAGCATCTTAAGTTTGAGTAAGAGTATATATTGCTAAGTATTTTGTTATCTAAAACTAATCCTTCCTATGGTTTTGATATTCACAAATTAATCAGAAAGTTCTATATTACTTGATAATTATACGTATACTTGCGTAGTATCCCATATTGAAATATTATAAATATAATCACATACATCGCATTTTACATCTCTATATATAGAAAGTTAGGATCAAGTTTTTTTTCGTCGTTGCCGAGGAAGGAGAAAAATATTAGTAATTTGCAAAAATAAAAAATCAAAAAGAAGTTTTTGAATAACAAAATTTTTAGTAAGTCTTATTTAAATTTTAAGATTTATTTTATGAATATTGTAGTGTCATTTCTATATAAAATTCATGTTTTTGTGTTTTTATTTTTATTTTATTTTATTTTATGTGTTTTATTGTAATTTATACGTAGTTCAACTTCCACAAAACTTGTGCCTTACGATTCTGAATTAGAATGATCTATTGGAAAAATAAAAAAATTAAAATTACTGAGAAATTTCAAGAAATGGCAAATCAAAATAATCAAAATATTGAAGAGTTTAGATCTTTAAAAGATTATATAGACCCTACGGTGGATGAACTTCATTGTAGTATTCAAAAATCTGTTATAATGGCTAATTCATTTGAGCTTAAACCTGTTATTATCTAAATGATATCAAATAATCAGTTTGGCAGAACACGAATTGAAGATCCAAATTTACATCTTGCCAATTTTCAAGAATTGTGCACAACATTTAAATGTGATGGTGTATCAGATGATGCTATAAGAATTAAATTATTTCCTCTCTCACTGAGGGATGAGGCTAAGATATGGTTATATTTGTTATCACCTGGATTTGTCAGAATTTGGAGTGATTTAGCACAGAAATTCCTTGCTAAATATTTTCCACCATCAAAGACTGCGAAGCTTAGAAATGATATTGCATTTTTTAATCAGTTTGAAGGGGAATCTTTTTATGAAGCATTGGAGCAATTTAAGGAACTCTTAAGAAAATTTCCACACCATGCTATACCAGATTGGTTAATAATTCAAACATTTTACAATGGGTTAGCTGGATCTCTTAGATCTATTATCGATGCCGCTGCTGGTGGTTCATTGATGTCAAAACCATTTAGTGAAGCTTATGCTTTAATATAAGAGATTGCTACCAATAATTTTCAATGGCCTTCTGAGATGATAAATCTTAAGAAAGTAGTCAATTTTCATGAGACTGATGCTTTTACCATGTTAGCAAAACAAGTTGCTGCAATTTCAAGGAAGTTAGACCAACTTGGAATTATTTTTTCTCAACCAATACCTATGATTAAAGAGAATTCATTAGGCCAAATGGTAGATCCTTACGCATCATTAGAAATATTGAATGTCATAAATAACAGACCCAATGTTTGAATTATTATAACCTAGGTTGGAAGAACCATCCTAATTTTAATTAGAATAATACTACGGGTGGTAATAATCAGCAATGGGTGAACAATCAAGTAAACCCATCGGGAAACCGGAACAACCAAGGGAATAGTAATTATAGACCTACTTATCCTCCGAGTTTTAAAGTAATTCACAATTTAAGGAGAAGAAGTTATCTATAGAAGAAGTGGTGTTACAAATGGGAAATCAATTACAAAGTCAAGGAGCTACAATTAGAAATATTGAGAATCAACTTAGACAAACAAAAAATTTATTAAGTAATAGATCCCAAGGAATACTCAAGGAAGTAATAGATCCCAAGGAATACTTCCTAGTAATACAGAAGTAAATCCAAAAGACCAGAATAAAGAGCAAGTAAAAGCCGTTCAACTTAGATGCAAAAGAGAATTAGAAGGTAAAGTTCAAAAAGACACTAAAGTAAAGAGAGAAGAGATTTAAGAAGCATAATAGGACTCTCCAAAAGGTTTAGAAAGACCTATTTATCCACTTAAAGTTATTAAAGTTGATTTGGAAAGACCACCACCACCATTTCCTCAAAGGCTTCGACAACAAAGGTAGGATAAGCAATTTTCAAAAATTTTGAAAATTTTTAAGAAGCTTACAATTAATATTCTATTTGCTGAAGCATTAGAACAAATGACAAGCTATGTGATGTTTATGAAGGATATTCTTAATAGAAAAAAGAAGTTTTAAGATAATGAGACTGTTGCACTTAGTGAGGATTGCAGTGCTATAACACAGAAGAAGCTTCCTGAAAGGCTTAAAGATCCTGGTAGCTTTACAATTCCATGTGCAGTAAGAGATAGATTTTATGGGAAAGCTTTATGTGATTTAGGAGCAAGCATCAACCTTATTCCATTATAAATATTTAAGAGAATGGCATTAGGAAAAATAACCCTTACTACTATAACTCCGCATTTAGCAGATAGATCAATTAATTACCATAAAGGTGTTATAGAAGATGTCCTAGTGAAAGTGGATCAATTTATCATTCTTGTTGATTTCATTGTGCTAGAAATGGAGGAAGATAAAGAGATACCTATCATTTTGGGGATACCTTTCCTAGCCAATAGAAGAGCAATGATAGATGTGTAGAAAGGAGAATTTACTATGTGCGTCAATGATCAAACAATTACATTTATTATAATTAATGAAGTACCCTAACCCTACAAAAGGTAAAGATGATTAATGCTATAGAATGGATGTGATAAGATATTTAAGTTCATGTCATTTAAGAAAAAAATTATGAAGAGAAATCTGAGATTAAAGAGCTGGAACACGAGCAAGAAGAGGAAATGGATAAATATGAAGTTTTATATAAGGAATATTCAAATTATGTTCGAGAAAGTTTTGAAGTTTTGGATCCTACAGAGAAAGATACATCATCATCAATGGAAACTCCATATTCTTGGGCTAACTCAAAAATCTCGACCCTAAGCTTTTTGAACTTTTCTTCAATTATTGATTCTTGTAGCATCTTGAGATCTAAGGGTTTTGCTGAACATCCTCCACTTGCTACTCCATCTCGCTAGTAATTACTGCGATAATGTCAGATACTTCGGGCCCTGGCTTCATTCCATGATCCTGTCCTGTGGGCTTATTGGACCGTATCGGTACGACAAACTTGGGTACCCATACCTTTTTCTTTAATGGCGATGTCTTGATACAAAGTGTCTTAGGAGAAACATCGGTATGTCAAAGAGAAGTATGCTCCTCATGGTATAAACCAGATACAATACTGAGTAACCTCTTCATCTTTTCTTTCATAACTTTAAGAACATCCTTATGACTGGTAATTAGTAAAATTTTGGACTCAAACACGACTTAACTGGTTGATGGCCCATGAGTCTAGTGGAAGTAAAATTGATAGTATCAATGGTGGTATCAATTCTGCTTCCTAAGTGGAACCAGACAGGAATGCGAGCAGACAAAGCTTTAGTTGATTTCTGAGATCATCTTTCATCTCTAACATCCCTTAGAATTTCTTTCTTCAAGTGAGGGGATACTGCACGTCCCACTCATTTGAGTAACTTGCCAACTGAACAACCTTCGTTGGCAGCCAATTTATAAAAAAACTGCATTGACTTGAGTGATAGGAGTAGGCTTCTGTCTCTCCCCACCATTTCTATGAGGTGACGGTAAAGTAGCAGCGATCTTCTGGATAATTTTGTAGCTATTAGTATCCATTAAGAGATGTAACCTACTCCCATGCAAAAGTAGATAAGTTTCCGACAATGCTGACACCTCCTGGTAAGGAACTTCATCAACAGGTACTTCCTCATAAATCTGGGCTTTAGTAACCTTTCGAACCTTCCAATTGCGGTTTCTCCTTTGGTTTTGGGTTAATGGTGCAGTCCTCAAACTTGATCCAATTTAAAGCATTGATGAAAAAACAAATCCTTCAGTTGGGTCTTCAACGATCATAACTGATCATAACTTCTTTTCAACTTCTTTTCCCTTAGTAGAAACGGGAACAACAGACTTGGTAGGTCTCATGGTGGCAGTAGTCTTAACCTTCTTGTAAGAAGGGAAGTCCTTAGGGCAGTTCAAGTTAAATTCAACAAACGGTTCTAGAATCTCTAGAGCAGTAACTTTCATTATGACGAATGGGGTTTCCAGAGGACAACCTCGAGAACTTCAAATCCTATTCCGAACTTGTTGGTGGGAGCGACATTGCAGGCACTGCGAACTGCGTCTCGTCGGCAGGTTGCAGGAAAAAGTGAGCATTGGGAATGCCATTACAGTAGCTTCAAAAAAAGAAAGCTTTACGATTAGCTATTTGACCAATACCTCATAATCTTAGTGTGAATCCTAAAATTAACAGAGGTTGATTTGTAGACCGGGTAAGTCCTTACTTAATTTTAAATTATGGAGATTTTAAAATTTTAGTAAAAGTAATTTGAAAGTAGAAAGATTTAATTAATATAAGGAAAATTAAAGAGCACGCGTAGCACGACACAGTTTGATTTAACTTGCAAAATAGCAAATCAAACTCGAAAGGGAAAAAGTGAAGTTCAGGACTTAGTGCGGGACCAACATAAAAACACATAATGCCGAGGTGGAACTAGTCCACCAACACACCTATTGGGGGTCCAACCCCACACAAAGATTAAAAAGTCCTTAATGGACTCCTGAACCTCCCTCTCCAAAGGTGATTAAATAGATGGTACTGAAGCCAAAAGAGTTGACCATACTTACCAAAGAAAGAAATGGGTAAAACATGCTAATGGGAAAAAAGGGTAATTTGGTCCAAGAGGGACGTGGACACATTACCGATGTTATGAGGACAATATTTCTTGATTTCAATGTAGAGGAAAGCTCATCCCTAACAGAGTCTCCAGAAGCTGTCGGCACTAACAAGTTGAGGAGTTGCCTATTGGAAGCTTTCAGTCAACGGATTCGAAATCCTGTCGCAACCTTTGGAAAGCACTATACCTCAAACCCTGTATCTATCCCTAAATATAAACACAAGACTTGAGGGTGAGGCTCAATCAAATAAACTACGAAATATATGACTTCTGTCTGGTCTGCAAAACCATTTTATTTATAAGCCGGCAAAGTCCTCTATTTAATACGAAGAAATAAATAGGGTTTATATTAAGCTGGGTTCGAAAAAGTTTCTTATAAGGGCAAGCACCAATAGTTAATTACATCTTACATTACAGAAGTCATCTAAGAAAACTCTCGATAAAAATCAGGGAATATTATCTTCAAAGAGGTCAAAAGGATAGGACTTCTTAATAAAATCAGACAAAGAGGTGTGATAATTAAATGACTTAAATTTGAAACATTTATTGTAGAATCCAAAGGAGGAAGAACTCGAGGATGTCACAGATCTGGAAGAGAACCTCGGTGACTTCCCAAGCTATCCTATGGTTTGGGCTTGATTTTGAAGAGAAACATTTAAATGTTTCATCCTGTCAATTTTATTAAGTAGGGCTTACATTTATGTGAAACGATCACGCAAATAGCCTGAAAGATGTCAGAATTTAGGTTGTGATGAACGACAACCTCGGAATCCTAAGACGAGTTAGGCCTTATATTGTACTACAGAGCTATACGAAGGCCTAAAGATGAGTTGAGGATTTATGTTCCACTAGGCAGACAACCTCAAAATCTTATAGCTTGTTGTTTAATTCTAAGGAAAGTTATGTGGTTGTAGATCCTCCTGCTGTTGAAGATGGTCGTACTGCCCACAATGTTAGTTCCAAACTCCTCATCGTGACTAGTTTAAGTTTTCTAATCTGTCAAGTTATGATGTCAAATCAAATATCCCTATGGTTATGGTTCCTTAAATATTATGGGGCATATTAAAGTTAATTAGAGCGACACTGGTTAGGATCCTACGGTTCCCTAATTTTGGTACCACTATTTTCTATCAGATTCACTTAGTCCAAATGAATTTACTAAACTCAATTCAATTGAGTTCCATACTGTTCCATACTTTCATTTAGACCGTGGGAAATCAAGTTAGCAACCGTAAGTTACCTCCTCCGAGAGATTCCCGATCATCCATTAGAGACTCTTAATTTAGTTGTAATTGTTATTTTCTTGTAATGTTTGTGATTAAATTTTGAGTTGTCTTATATTTTAGATGTTGTGGCGTTGAATTTTATCTTGGTTGATTTTAGTTTTATTTTTGGTTTCATGATTATCCTAGCAGTTTTGGTTTTCATGCAGACTGACATCATTGTTTAACAAGCAAGTTTAAAAGCATAAAAGTACAGTGCAAAAAGTAAAAGAGAAAACAGTACTGTAAACTATAAAAGCATACCTGACTAGTCTTCTCGTTCCACCACCTGAAAGTTCAGTACCTGCAATAGAGGTTTATAATGTTGCACGAAATTTAAATTGCATGAGTATATGAAGGTTTATATGAAGGTTTAGCTACCTACGCCCAAGTTATGATTCTATGGAATCTCAGAAGATTTTAGTGGCTGATTTTGGAACAAAATATATCAAGTTCAATTTATCCTTCGGAATGTTCAATAGATTTCAAAATGCTCGAGGCATGACCCTAGATCACTTTGAAGATCTATTGAAATATTTTGAGTTCATTTTGGACTTATCATATTGTTCCATTAATCATCTGAGGTTAAAGTGTGACTACCCCGTTGCTCGGTGAAACTCGACAGTTTAATTATCCTGAGGATATGATACTCGATTAATTAATTGATATTTCATTTAAGAGTTATTTGAGTGGATGCTGCAAAGGCAAGCTTAGGTCATTTAAAGATTAGGTGCCCACAATTAAGGTGAGGCTTTTAGTTTTTAAAGATTTTAATCACTCATCATATTTTTTTCTAAATCCGATCAATTGAGTTTAAACATCAAGCTTATGTCACTACTAAGCCCTTAATAATAATGATAGGTGACTATCAAAATTTTGATTTAAATGATGTGTATTCTTATCAAATGGTCAAACCATCCTCAACTTTGGGCTTAAGAAAAACTTTGGGCTTTTTGGGCTTAAGAAAAGTAAATTTCTATCTTTTCGACTTAAGCCCATCACTTAAGAATCGTTTGATCTTAGTTAACTTCCGAGTCATGATGAATAGAATATTTATAATCTTGTTGACATTGTGCATAAGCGGTGAGTGGGTTTCTACCTTTTAATCCCATTGTATTTTAATCACCCAAACATGCTTATTAAGATCAAAATTACCCATTTTCTCTTAGTTAATCCAAAATTTTGATTAAGGCACCAAAGTCTAAAATAAAAATTTTGCCCTTGGGGCACTTCACCTCATAACTCATTAAACACAACTCAAATGACTTTGAGCATTTAGAGTGCATATCCATAAGGTAATTATAATGTTTAGAGGAGAATATGTGGACCACTCAAAATTAAATTTAATTTAATTTTTTATTTAAATTTAAAAATAAGATTTTTATAAATTAATTTATTTGGCTTCCCAAGATAATTTTTTTATTTATGAGAAAATTATTAGAAGTTTCCCTAAGTAAGAGAAAAACTTAGGCAAAATTTCATGGTCTTTTAAATAAATTTGCTATAATTAATTTAATGGGAAAATGAGGAAAATCCACTTTTAAGCCTTAAAAACTTATTTTTAACTTAGGAGAATTCAGAAAAAAAAAAATAATGAGTCTCATGTGATCAAAGAACAACTAGGAACATTTTGAAATATTTGACTTTTTTTGGGATTTTCAATTATTTTAATTATTTTAAATTCAAAATAAGGCTAAAAAATTAAGTATATTACCAAAAATAAATTTTATTTTTCCTAAGTGCCCTTGATCACAAGGAACCCAAAAAACCAGTTTTCATAATCTTCCCAAGTGTATTTAATTTATTATAATTATTTTTTGTACAAAAATATAAGGTTTCTTTGAAAATCAACTTTATTGCTTAATCTTAGCCAAATAATTTTCAAATTTTACAATGGATAAACATGATTTCCATGAAAAATATGGGATTGATTTTGCCAATTTTTGATAAGTATTCAATTTACATAAATTATTACAAGATATTTTCATTTAATTAAATATAGAAATTCACAAGGTAATCCAAAGCATCAAAATATCCAAAGCATCAATCCAAAGCATCAAAATATTTTTCCTAGACTTCTCTCACCATAAGAAACCTGCCAAATGAACCCTAAAATTTTCAATCCATGGTGAGCAATATTTAATCATGGAGAATAAAAATACCACAGAGGGTATTTAATTCATTAAAAATCATATGTTTGCAAAATAATTTTTTTTTATTCCACATCATTATCCTCTGTTCACTGGTAAGAGGGTATTTTTTTTACGTTTATGATTTTTATAGAGAATGATAAGGATTTTTGAAGTTTAGGCATTTAAAATAATTCATAAAATCCATATTTTTCTACTTATCAACGCGTCACCACCTCAAACTACGACGCTCCGAACTCACATGCCTCATGCTCCCATTCGCTGTGCCTTCCACCTTGGCATGCCATGCGGCTCACCTTCTCGCATCAAGATTTGATCCGGCTAGATCTCCTCTGTTTATGGGATGCACGCGCGATCGAATGACTCTCCATTATCATCCCCGAGTGACCTAACCCGTAAGCCATTCACACTAAAACCTTAAGATCATGAGCTAGACTCAACCAAATTACATATGGTTTGTTTCTAAACATTCATCTACTCAAGACAAACACATATATATGGTTACTCAAGTATGAAATCAAGCCCTTAAAAATGAAGAATAAACATAAGCTCGGATTAGGGTTAGAGTTCAATACCTTTGTCTGAGAGGTGAGGCCTCAATCAGATGGTTGTGGTAGCTTTAATTGGGTCCAACAAACCTCCAGATGAAGTCTCAAGCCCTGGTGAATTGTCTAGGTATGAATTCGATCAACATGGATTTCAGTTGTTGGTCTAGAGCTAGGTTAGAGGCTGTTTGAGATGGAGCTTTTATGGGGAATCAACTTCTCTTACCCTAGGGATTTTGTGTGCACAAGCAATTTGATTTTGGTGAACTGTGGAGCTATGGAGAAATTTTCTTGGTTTTGGGCATAAATTTTATCTCAAAATTTGGCTTTCACAGTGGGGATCAGTGAGGAAAAATTGTGGCAATGAGCTTAGGAGTTCTTGGAGAGTGTCTGAGAGCAATTGGACAGAGTTTTGCCAAATATTTGGCACACTTCATGTCTTGGCCATGAGAGGGTGGGTTCAAATAAAATGCTTTAGGGTGGCTACCAGGGCTTGAATTCAGGTGCAAATTAATGCTTAGGTGGAGGGCTGAGAAGCTCTGGAGATCAATTATGGTGAGTTTGCCCCCAAGGTTGAAATTATTTTTGATTTAAGGGTAGTGGCCCTCAATTTTGGAGTTTTCTGACCACTAGGCCGGTTGACAAGGCCGGGGGTGGTGGCCAGAGGGTCAGGTGAGTTAGTGGGAGTGTTAATTATGATTAACCATCAATGACAAGTGATGATGGATGATATATTTTGGTTAAGGCCCATAAATGGGACAAGATCCTTTAAATTAGGGGACCCTTGGTCCATAACTTAATTGGATGGTTTAAGATGGTTTAGCCTAGTCAATTAGGTGTGCTTAATGGCTATGAAAACGGTGGAGTTAATTTGGTGACTTTAGGGTGGTTAGGTCACATTTAGTGCATGGGTCCAAGTGGGTGCAAATGGCTAAAAGTTGAGTTTGGGTTAGGCTAGCCATGACTTTGAGCCCAAATGATTGATCAAAATTGTGTAAATTATTGTAATGAAGATTTTTGGTGGTGAAGGATTGAAATGATTTTGAGTTGTTGAAGAAATTTTGAGTTGAATTGGAAGCTCAATTTGAAGGATTTTGGGATTTTGGTCAATTTGGGCATGTTGGACTAGACTTGGGTCTAGGTTGGGCTAAGGTTGGACTATGTCCAAATTGGTGGTTGAAAATAGTCTATAGGAATGTCATGAAGAGTTTTCAACATAAATTAGGTGTTAATTTTGGGGGTGTTACATAAATTAGGTGTTAATTTTGGGGTTAGGGCATTCAATTTGGTAGCATTTAAAGACAACCAATTTAGGACAAATTTGGGGATTTTTGGACTTGGGTTAAAATTGACTACAATTGAGGCTTTACAAAGGCCAATTGAAGGTTCTATTTGGTTTATATTGTTATTATTAAGAATTGAGGATTGAAATTGGGGCAATTTGAGTAGCCTATGGGGTCCAATTAAGTGAGATTAAGTCATAGGGCTAAAATTGGGGGTTTGATTTAGATCAAAATTGAGCTCAAAGCATGGGCCAATTAAGCTTGGATTTAGTTTCGATTGGTCATATGAAAAGTAAATTTGAGTTTAGATTTGAAATTGAGGCAAATTTGGGCCAAATTGATGGACATTTGGGATGAATTGGGAAAATTGGGCTTTTAATAGCAATTTAGGGGGTTTTGGTGAAAATGATCAAATTAATCAAATTGGTTTCAATTGAAGGGTCCTAATTGGTTTTGGAGACATTTTAAGTGATTTTGGATGTCTTAGGGAATTTTGGGGTACCAAAGGTATTTTTGTAATTTTGGCAAATTTGGGGGTATTTTGGTAATTTTGGCTATTTTAGGCAATTTGGGTAATTTCAAATGATTTAAAATAATTTTTGAACATATTTGGGTATTTTGGATGAATTTAGGAATTTTGGTCAATTTTAGGGTTTCAAGGGCATTTAGGTAATTTGGGTGGATTTAGGGAAAAAGCCCAAGTTGCAAATTTTGGTAGAATTTAGATACCAATGACCCTATATGAGCTATGGACCAATGAGATCCCGATTTGGGTCCTCTATGTATTGGTCTTAGCTAAACAGTAGCCCAGGGCCAATGGGTCTAGGGGACCATCTACATCAGTCTCTCAAAAGATCAAGGGATCTAAGTCAACAATTTTAGGTTTAGGGTTGTGAGTAGATATAGGTGATAGTGAGTGTAAGTGAATGCCCTAGCTCTAGACCAACACCCAGAGTCAGCCCTAAGGTCAAACAATCCTATGTGGGCTCATCTTGAGCTCCCCCATATTGACCCTACCTACTAAGTGCTAGAGGTTAGGACCAATATGTGGAACTTCAAGTTGAGCTAGGAAGGGTTTGGAATTTCTAAAGGTGAGGGTTTCTTTTCTAGTTTTCTAGGAATAGTCGATAAGGAAAAAAATACTATGGCTAGACCTTAGGCTACTAAAAAGGGAAAACTAAACCTAAACCAAAAGTGAGGTGAATAAGCTTATTGAAAATAAATGAGCTTGAAGAGATAAGAAATGAATCTTATGAAAGTTCTAAGATTTACATAGAAAAGTTGAAGATGTGGCCTGATTGAAGGATTCTGACTAAAAAATTTTAGCCAGAGCAACAAGTATTGCTTTATAATGTAAGGTTAAGATTATTTCTAGGCAAACTTAAGTCCAGGTGGATGGGGTCATTTGTTGTGATGAAAGTTTATCCTTATAGATTTGTGGATATCAAAGATCCTAAAACTGATAAAAATTTCAACGTGAATGGTCACAGGTTGAAATCTTGCTTTTAGGTGACCAACTTAAATTAAATGATTTTTTGATGTTGGGTCAACCAGAATAAGCACTGATTACATCGGGCTGATGACAAAAAACCAAGCACTCTGTGGGAGGCTCCCCATCGTTATCTGTGTGTTTGTTCTTATTTTTATGTTATTGTGTATGAATTAGAAAATTTTGGTAGTAATTTTATTATGTATTAAGTTAGGGATTATTTTAAGACCATAAAAGATGGCTTAGACATGTTAGAAGGATTGTTTGGATGATAAGTTGACCTATGCTAAATTTTGCACTGGTACGATAGTTAAAAAAACATGTGCGAATTTTAGTTTTTAAAAGTTCTAACGACAAATTGGTTGTCTTGAACGTGTAAGAGTTGTTGTAAGACGTGCCTAGGAGTTATGGGGGAGACTTAGAGCCTATAAATAGAAGGAAATAAAGAGAAATTTCACTACACCTCCATTTAACCCTTAAATTCTAAGTGAAAAGAGAGAAGTTTTGAAAAATTCCTTCATGAGAGAGTGATTTGAAGAAGAAGGAGGAAGTAATAAGAAAGAAGTTTATTAATCAGAGTGCACAAGAGATGTAATACAATTTTTTAGTATCGAAGGAATAGCAAAAAAGATCACTAAAATTGAGGCTAACATGGCTTTAATTGAAGCAAAAGTGATTGAAGTTAATGCACATCTACATCTTATGGGATGGAAACTAAAGATATAGTTTAGCAGTTTAGCCATACCATAAGCAGATAAGGCTATGTATCTGAATAACAAGTGAATTGAAGAAGATTCAACCAGAGTTATTAATCATCGTCAGTTCTGTCAGATATACATACCAAATGCTGAAGGAGAGACTAATGGTAGGCCAGAATTTGTTCCATCAACTAGAGAATGGAATTAAGTTTTTTATTTAGTGCTTATGTTTAGTGTTTGTGTGTTTAATGTTTGTTTGTTAATGTTAAGTGTGTTTTAAAGTGTTTTTATATGTTAAGTTTGTTTAGTCTATGTTAGGAATTTTCTCATCCAAAATTATTGGATTGAGAATTTATGTATTCAAAAATGTTTGTAATCATTTGTGAATGAATATAAGTGTTTTGTTTGTGAAAAAAATTGTGTTATTTAGTATTGAATGTTAGAAAAAAATTGTGTTATTTAGTATTGAATCAAATTAGCTTAAATTGGTGAATCTTGAGTTAAAATAAAGTGAGAGGTAAGAAAATAGTATATAAAATGATTTTGAGACAATATAGGGTTGGTTGACTTAGGCTAGGAGTGCATTTCTCTTAAATGAAAAAAAAAATCCAAAATTTTTTGCACTGTCGCCTAAGTACTAAATCCCGCGCTTAAGCGCTGACTAAACCGATAGACTGGCGCCTAAGCCCCAAACCATTTTCTCTTAAGCGTCAATTCACGAAAACCAGTTTGCAAATGGTTTTAAGTGATTTTTTGGTCCAAAAATTGCCATTAAACCACTCAACTTGGCCTTCTTCCTCCATTTTTCGCAAATATAGAGCTAGGGCTTCACCTAATTTAAGGATTTCTTGGTGGATCAAACCAAATTCATTAGATTTGATCTTCTTGAGATGAGAGCTTCACTTCTATGCAAATATTTTTTATTTTCACCATGTATTTTGAGCATATTCCTCAGCTACATGAAAATCAATATTCATGGTGAAAATTTAAAAAGAAAATTGATGGAAAATACATAGTTTTGTTAGTTAAAGTTTTAGCAGTTGTGTTTTATGATTTGGAGTTGATTGTGATATGATTTGGAGTTGATTGTGAAATTTATTTTGAAATTTATACAATTTTTTAGAAAATAACACCAACAATGAAAAGAACAAAAAGAAAAGCTATGTTTGATTCAAGTAAATTTGTTAGTTTGAAAGCTCAGGACAGGTATAGTGATGCTTTAAATACAAGGAAACTGATTCCTGAGCGATGTTTCAAAATTTTGTGAGGAGTTGTTGAAGAGTTGATTGTTAGCTTCTAGTGGGAGCGGTTCTGTTATTTATTTGTTATCGTCGTGATCTCTGTAGTACGAAAGTTCTATGCAATTCTCTCAAAGATGGATGAAGGAGTCATAGTATGGGGGAAGACAGTACCATTTTCTCCTGAGGTAATTAATAAGTTTTACAATTTGGCTCCTAGTATTTTGTGTTTCTATGCAAACTATAGTCTTACTGAGGAGGAGCTAGTGAGGAGGAGCTAGAGGAGATTATATATCATCTTTGACTGATGGGAGAGGATTATGGAAGATTACAAATGAAAGAAGAGAAAATTTTTCTGCCTCAAAGTTGGATGCCAATGAAAAGGCATGTCACTATTTTATCTTGGCTCGTCTGCTACCTACAAATTATCTGAGTGAAGTGACTCGAGAGAGAGCAGCCTTGAACTGTTGTATTAAGCAGTTCAAGCCGATTGATATTTTAGAATTAATTTATGAAGTTATCACAATTTCTGTCATTGTTGCTACTACCGCAGGTTTCGGATTTGCATCCTTGATCTTTTTATTATGTGAGTAGGCTGGTGCTAGATATGATAGCTGGGAGGAGATTGTACAGCCATTGAAGCCCATTACCAGTGTGAATGTGAAGACTTATTCGCATCATTATATTTTTTGTTGAGAGGGTGGATTCTCCAGTATTTCTGATGCGTGTACTTCACGAGCCTCTACTTCACATGCTCACATGCTTCTACATCACTACTTCACATGCTTCTACATCACAGGGTCAGACTTCTGGTTTTGAGTCTCAGACTGAGTTATTACAAAGGATTTTAGAAAATGTCAATCACACTACGGATAAGGTATTAAATTTAGAGCATTTTCCTAAGCATATGGATAGGTATATGAGAAGAAAAAGTTCTTATGAGGAGGAATACAACACAACTACGGAGCATCTCAATAGAGGTAACCGAAATGTAATATTTCCTCAGTACCTTAGATATCCACCGTATGAGCCTACATCTGCTTGGCGTAGTGATGATAGTGATGAGGAAGATGATGCTTAGTTGGATTTGTAGTTCTTTTTTGTGTTTCATGTTGTTTTATGTCTATGTATTATTATGAACTATGGATTGTGCAGGTATTTTGTACTTATTATTTTCAGTTGAGACTGTTGAAATTGTTAGTTTTAGTTGTTGTGTTTTGTAGACATTTTAGAGATGTATTTGTACTTTTGTGTAGTTAGTATGTTTGTGTGGTAGAAATTATGTTAATTGTGCTGTTTGGTGTATTTAGTTAGTGTTTGTTGAACTTAATTCAAAATATTGGAAAATTTTAAAATTTAACTAACTTTTTATATAAGAGCTGCAAGTTAAAAAGTTTATCAAATTACTACAAGTTATTTTTATTTATGTTGCAATTGTGTTTGTTTTCCAACGTGTTTATTTGCTTTTCATTTATATTCCACAACATAGAAGTCTAAGGAATCTCTTTATCTTAAGTAGAATTAAAAATTTAATCAATTTAATTTTCTACTACTATTTTTAATTTTTAAACTTCAAGTGAATTTGATTTGAAAAGAAAAATGATCATGTATAAGAAGTTATATTAGAGAAGTAAAATTTTGATTATAGAAATGAGTAAGAAAATTTTGTCAAAAACTTTATAGGTGATGTAGAAAAGTTTAAAGTTAAAAGTAGTTAAATGTAGAAATGATAAATATTGTGTAACTATCTTTAGTAGGAGTTATTGTATTTTTGAAAAATTTTAGAAATTTAGACTTTTATTTTTAAAACTTAAACTTATTTTTAACACTTAAATTTCTTTTGTTGAAAATAATTTTCAAAATTATTATTATATTTATAAGTAAAATATTTATATCAGGGCTTTGCTTTATGAAAGAAAAAGTAGAATTCAAAACCATTAAAGGCCTATCTAGATATAGTAATCCTTACCTGAAAAAGAAAAAGAAAAAGAAAAAGGAAAAGAAAAAGAAAAAAAAAAGAGGAAGAAAGAGAAAAGAAAAGAAAAGGGTGGATTAGCTTGAGGATCAGTGTCTAATCAAAAATTGGTTCCACATTTAATCTTTTTAAAGTATAAGATTTGGGATATTCTTAAACATAAGAATATAATATGCTACTTAAAATTATTCTTAAATTTTTTTTTAAGTGGAGATAATAAAAGGGCTCAATTCTATATTTGAAAAATCTATAATATTTCTGAATTAGATAGGAACTCATATTTTTATATTTATTAACTTTAAAAATTTCTAAACTTTAAGTTTGTCTCATTTACTAATATTTTTTCTAAATTGGACTGCTATATTTCTACATCTAAATTTTAGCAACTCCCAAAGAAACTCATATGCATTATCTACTTATGTTGGTTTTTAAAGATTGAAAGGTCACTTGAGGACAAGTAACAACTTAAGTTTTGGGAATTTTGATACATCTAAAATATATAGTGTTTGTACACATTTGTTTACCTATTTTTGAGATATTGCGCTTTAATGAAAGGTATTTGTGTGTTTTTCTTATAGGTACAATCAAATGGATCGAAAATGCTAAAAAAAGTGAAAAAGGGTCGAATTTGCAGCAAAAATAAAGAAAGGTGCAAAAATGAACCGGGGCGTCTAAGCACCCGAGCATCCGCGCCTAAGCACCACGTACTTCATGCTTAAGCACAAAAGTTATTTACTTGAAGAAATATTTGATTGGAGCGGAATTTTGAAAAGGTGTTTGAAGAAACCCTTGATAAAAAAGTGGAAAATAGCCCATGGACATGACAATTCATTCAATTGTCTTTTTAGGAGATAACTTCTAGAAGACTCATTGAATAGAGACACCTTTTTGAAGAAACACCAAGGCACCCTTTGGACTTTTATAAGAAAAGACTTAAATTTTCCAAAAGAGGAGGCTAGCAACCAACCACCAAAATTTACAACCGCTGCGCATCGCCACCGCCACCTCCGACCACCTTTATTTTATTTTATTTTATTTTGAGTGTTAGTTTGTATTGTGAGAGAAGGAAGAGAATTCAAAGGAATTTCAAGACATTTGGTGGAGAGAATTTGGGATAAGTGTTTATCTTTGTTACTACACTTGATTTTTAATTTAGATTTCTTGTTTGTGTGCATGATTTCTACTTTTAAAATCATGCGTGGTTGTGTTTTTTCCATGGATTCTGAGTAGTTTTGTTTATATTTTTCCTTAAAATGATAAGTGATTAAATTTTAAAAAAAAGATGTGGGAAGTATTATACTTCAATGTTGGAAGAAGTTGTGATGATTCAAAACCTTGCACTTCATTTACTTCTTGATTTGGCCAATTAAGATGTTAAAATATGTTGTAAGAACATGTAAGATCTGAGATGGTATTGTCTCAATCAACAAATGGTTGGAATCACATATTGATTTCATGAATGAGAATGTAGTTCAGGGGGTTGAGTGTAAATAAATAGGAAAATATATTTTCAAAGGTGTAGAATTAGAGGACTTTAGAGTGATAGGCTGAAGCCCCCAATTTAATTTATAGTTTTAGGTTTTGATACGAGATGTTAGCCCCCAGGTGGAGGGAGAAGAGGGAACTCTAGTGTGAGAGCTAGTATCTTCCCTGTCTAGCCAGTCTTCAAGACTATTCAAACTATAGATTAACCAATATTCTTTACAACATCTCTAGAAAGTAAATAATCTTATTTCTTCTATTTTGCACAACACATTCAACATACTTCCAAAACTAAATTTCTATGTTTATCACTGATTGATGATAAGGAAAAATATATTTTTCTTACATTGCATTTGCCTTGAAGGTATTTTAATTAGGTTAATTAGTTGCTTACTTTATTTTTAATAATAAAAAATTACAAAAAGAATCAAAATTTTATTCCTATTATAGCATCTTAAGTTTGAGTAAGAGTACATTTTTCTAAGTATTTTGTTATCTAAAATTAATCCTTCTTGTGGGTTCGATATTTGGGACTTAGTCAGAAAGTTCTATATTATTTGATAACAATACGTATTCTTACGTAGTATCCCATATTGAAATGTTATAAATATAATTGCATACATCACATTTTACATCTCTATATATATAAAGTCAGGATCATGTGCTACACGTAAATATGATGGAGTGTTGATAGCGACTTTATATATGCTTAAAAATACAAGAATTTGATATTGTTGCTATAATATTTATGTCCCCAGCAATGGCGCCAAAAACTTGACAACGGTTATAGATTTGATAAAAATGTGTATAAAATATTCAATAATTGCAAAGTCACACTTATAAACGCAAGTATACGTATCACTCAAGTAATACAGGGCTCTAATGGAGTCCTGGATATCGATCCCACAGAGAGTAATACTAGAGGCTACGAACTAGGATATATAAAATCAATACTTAATCACAACAATATAGTTCAAATTGCTTATTTGTCACTAATAGGCAATTGAAATAAATATTTAATTTTAACAAGCTCTTAATTAACTAATTCTACTAATAAAGTTTCAAATGTGAAATTCAATATATAAGAAAGCATCCTTCTCCTTGTCAAGAAATTAAAGTGATTGGATAAAGTGAATTAGTTCAAATTATATTGTGCCAAATAGAAGCATACCTATAATTTACCCTTTGGTCCAGACATAAAGAACATTGAGTAATCCTATGCTTGGTTACTGAATCTGCGGCTAGGCTGAGAGGATACCGACTCTCACTTTGGAGCTCCCACGTTCCCCTCGTCTGAGTGCTAACATTTACACTTCAGCACCCAAACGATAGGACCAAATTGAGGATTTTTTGCCCTCAAATGATTTAAAATAATATTTGAACAAATTTGGGTATTTTGGATGAATTTGAGAATTTTTGTCAAATTTAGGTTTTCAAGGGTATTTAGGTAATTTGGGTGGATTTAGGGAAAAAGCCCAAGTTGCAAATTTTGGTAGAATTTAGATACCAATCACCCTATATGAGCTATGGACCAATAAAATCCCCATTTGGGTGCTCTATGTACTGGTCTTAGCTAAACAGTAGCCTAAGGCCAATGGGTCTAGGGGACCATTTACATCAGTCTCTCAAAAGATCAAAAGATCAAAGTCAACAATTTTAGGTTTAGGGTTGTGAGTGGATATAGGTGATAGTGAGTGTAAGTGAGGGCCCTAGCTCTAGACCAACACCCAAAGTCAGTCCTAAGGTCAAACAGTCCTATGTGGGCTCATCTTGAGCTCCCCCATATTGACCCTACCTACTAAGTGCTAGAGGTTAGGACCAATATATGGAACTTCAATTTGAGCAAGGAAGGGTTTGGAATTTCTAAAGGTGAGGGTTTCTTTTCTAGTTTTTTAGGAATAGTGGACAAGAAAAAAAAAATACTATGGCTAGACCTTCTATGGCTAGACCTTAGGCTAATAAAGAGGGAAAACTAAACCTAAACCAAAAGTGAGGTCAATATTATAAATTGGTAGGGCGATAGGATGCTTGAAGAGATAATGAGCTTGAAGAGATAAGAAATGAATCTTATGAAAGTTCTAAGATTTACAAAGAAAAGTTGAAGATGTGGCATGATCGAAGGACTCTGACTAAAAAATTTTAGCCATAGCAACAAGTTTTGCTTTATGATGCTAGGTTAAGATAATTTCTAGGCAAACTTAAGTCCAAGTGGATGGGGTCATTTGTTGTGATGAAAGTTTATCCTTATAGAGTTGTGGATATCAAAGATCCTAAAACTAATAAAAAATTCAAAGTGAATGGTCACAGGTTGAAATCTTGCTCTTTAGGTGACCAACTTAAATTAAATGATTTTCTAATGTTGGGTCAACCAGAATAAGCACTGATTACATCGGGCTGATGACAAAAAACCAAGCACTCTGTGGGAGGCTCCCCATCGTTATCTGTGTGTTTGTTCTTATTTTTATGTTATTGTGTATGAATTAGAAAATTTTGGTAGTAATTTGACTATATATTAAGTTAGCGATTATTTTAAGACCATAAAGTATGGCTTAGACATGTTAGAAGGATTGTTTGGATGTTAAGTTGACCTATGCTAAATTGAGCACTAGTACAATAGTTAAAAAAACATGTGTGAATTTTAGTTTCTAGAAGTTCTAACGACAAATTGGTTGGCTTGGACGTGTAAGAGCAGTTCTAAGATGTGCTTAGGAGTAATGGGGGAGACTTAGAGCCTATAAATAGAAGGAATCAAAGAGAAATTTCACTACACCTCCATTTAACCCATAAATTCTAAGTGAAAAGAGAGAAGTTTTGAAAAATGTCTTCATGAGAGAGTGATTTGAAGAAGAAGGAGGATGTAATAAGAAAGAAGTTTATTAATCAGAGTGCACTAGAGATGTAATATGATTTTTTAGTCGTTAGTATCGAAGGAATAGCAGAAAAGATCACTAAAATTTAGGCTAACATGGCTTCAATGCAATTGAAGCAAAAGTGATGGAAGTTAACGCACATCTGGATCTTTTGGGATGGCAACTAAAGATGCAGTTTACCCATACCATTTTTATAGATGAAGCAGATAAGGCTATGTATCTGAATAACAAGCGAATTGAAGAAGATTCAACCAGAGTTATTAATCATCATTCGTTCTTTCAGATATACACATCAAATGTAGAAGGAGAGACTAATGATAGGCCAGAATTTGTTCCATCAACTAGAGAATGGAATTAAATTCGTAATTTAGTGCTTATGTTTAGTGTTTGTGTGTTTAATGTTTGTTTCTTAATGTTAAGTGTGTTTGAAAGTGTTTCAATATGTTAAGTTTGCTTAGAGTCTATGTTAGGAATTTTCTCATTCAAAATTATTTGGATTGAGAATTTATCTATTCAAAAATGTTTGTAATCATTTGTGAATGAATATAAGTGTTTTGTTTGTGGAAAAAAATGTTTTATTTAGTATTGAATCAAATTAGCTTAAATTGGTGAATCTTGAGTTAAAATAAAGTGAGAGGGAAGAAAATAGTATATAGAATGTTTTTGAGACCATATAGGGCTGGTTGAATTAGGCTAGGAGTGCATTTCTCTTAAATGAAAAAAAAAATCCAAAATTTGTGCACTAGCGCCTAAGCACCAAATCCTACGCTTAAGCGCTGACTAAACCGAGACTGGCGCCTAAGCGCCAAACCATTTTCTATTAAGCATCAATTCACGAAAACTAGTTTGCAAACGGTTTTAAGTGATTTTTTGGTCCAAAAATTGCCATTAAACCACTCAACTTGGCCTTCTTCCTCCATTTTTCGCAAATATAGAGCTAGGGCTTCACCTAATTTAAGGATTTCTTGGTGGATCAAACCAAATTCATTAGATTTGATATTCTTGAGATGAGAGCTTCACTTCTATGCAAATATTTTTTTTTTTCACCATGTATTTTGAGCATATTCTTGAGCTACTTGAAAATCAATATTCATGGTGAAAATTTAAAAACAATTGATGGAAAATACACAGTTTTGTTAGTTAAAGTTTTAGGAGTTGTGTTTTATGATTTGGAGTTGATTGTGAAATTTATTTTGAATTTTATACAAATTTTTAGAAAATAGCACCAAGAATGAAAATAAGTAAGAGAAAAGCTATGTTTTATTCAAGTAAATTTGTTAGTTTGAAAGCTCATGACATGTATAGTGATGGTTTAAATACAAGGAAACTGATTCCTGAACGATGTTTCAAAAATTAGTGAGGAGTTGTTGAAGAGTTGATTGTTAGCTTCTAGTGGGATCAGTTCCATTATTTATTTGCTATCGTCATGATCTGTGTAGTACGAGAGTTCTATGCAATTCTCTCAGAGGTTGATGAAGAAGGAGTCATAGTACGGGGGAAGACAATACCATTTTCTTCTGAGGTAATTAATAAGTTTTACAATTTGTCTCCTAGTTGTTTCTGTTTCTATGCAAACTATAGTCCCACCGAGGAGGAGCTAGACAAGATTAGATCATCTTTGACTGATGGGAGAGGATTATGGAAGATTACAAATGAAAGAAGAGTAAATTTTTCTTCCTCAAAGTTGGATGCCAATGAAAAAGCATGACACTATTTTATCTTTCCTCGTCTGCTACCTACAAATTATCTGAGTGAAGTGGCTCGAGAGAGAGCATCCTTGAACTGTTATATTTAGCAGTCTAAGCCGATTGATATTTGGGGATTAAATTATGGAGTTTTTATCATTTCTATCATTATTGCTACTACCACAGGTTTGGGATTTGCATCCTTGATCTTTTTGTTATGTGAGTAGGCTGGTGCTAGATATGATAGCTGGGAGGAGCTCTTACAGCCACTGAAGCCCATTACCAGTGTGAATGTGAAAACTTATTCACATCATTATATTTTTGGTTGAGAGGGTGGATTCTCCAGTATTTCTGATGCCTGTACTTCACGAGCCTCTACTTCACATGCTTCGACATCACAGGGTAAGACTTCTGGTTCTGAGTCTCAGACTGAGTTATTACAAAGGATTTTAGATAATGCCAATCTCACTACGTATAAGGTATTAAATTTAGAGCATTTTGCTAAGCATATGGATAGGTATATGAGAAGAAAAACTGATTATGAGGAGGAATACAACACAGCTATGGAGCATCTCAATAGAGGTAACCACAATGTAATATTTCTTCAGTACCCTAGATATCCATCGTATGAGCCTACATCTGCTTGGCGTAGTGATGATAGTGATGAGGAAGATGATGCTTACTTGGATTTGTAGTTCTATTTTGTGTTTCAAGTTGTTTTATGTTTGTTTTATGTTATTTTCTGTTTATGTATTGTGGATTGTGCATGTATTATGTACTTATTGTTTTTAGTTGAGACTGTTGTAATTGTTACTTTTAGTTGTTGTGTTTTGTAGACATTTCTGTGATGTATTTGTACTTTTGTGTAGTTAGTATGTTTGTGTGGTAGTAGTTATGTTAATTGTGTTTTTTTGTGTATTTAGTTAGTGTTTGTTGAACTTAATTCAAAATATTGGAAAATTTTAAAATTTAACTAACTTTTTATATAAGAGCTGCATGTTAAAAATTTTTTTAATTTACTATAAGTTATTTTTCTTTATGTTGCAATTGTGTTTGTTTTCCAGCGTGTTTATTTGCTTTTCATTTATATTCCACTGCATAGAAGTCTAAGGAATCTCTTTATCTTAGGTAGAGATAAAAATTTGATCAATTTAATTTTCTACTCCTATTTTTAATTTTTTTACTTGCGTATTTAGGATATAAAAATTCTTGAAAGCATGTTATAGTTAGTTTTAATTCCTGCTTTTATATATGATGCTAAATGTTTTATTTTTGTTCAAAATTTAAGTTTTGGGGGAATAAAAAATTTTCTTCATTCTTAATTGTATTTCAAATAAATTTGATTTTAATTTGAAAAATGATTATGTATATGAAGTTATATTAGGGAAGTAAAATTTTGATTTTAGAAATGAGTAAGAAAATTTAGTTAAAATTTATAGTAATGAAGACAAACTTAAAGTTAAAAATTTTTAGTGTAGAAAATGCTAAATATAATGTAACTATCTTTAGTAAGAAAAATTGTATTTTTGAAAACTTTAGAAATTTAGACTTTTATTTTTAATACTTAAACTTCTTTTATTAAAAATAATTTTCAAAGCTATTATTCTATTTATAAGTAAAATATTTATATCAGGGGCCTATCTAGATATAGTAGTCCTTACCTTAAAAAGAAAAATAAAAAGAAAAAGGAAAAGAAAAAGAAAAAAAAAGAGGAAGAAAGAGAAAAGAAAAGAAAGAAAAGAAAAGGGTGGATTAGCTTGAGGATCAGTGTCTAATCAAAAATTGGTTCTACATTTGATCTTTTCAAAGTATAAGATTTGAGATACTCTTAAGCATAAGAATATAATATGGTACGTAAAATTATTATTAAAATTTTTTTTTAAGTGGAGATAACAAAAGGACTCAATTCTATATTTGAAAAATCTATAATATTTCTGAATTAGATAATTAGATAGGAACTTCTGAATTAGATAGGAACTTATATTTTCATAATTCTTAATATTAAAAATTTCTAAACTTTAAGTTGGTCTCATTTACTAATATTTTTTCAAAATTGGACTGCTATATTTCAAAATCTGAATTTTAGCAACTCCTAAAGAAACTCATATGCATTATCTACTTATGTTGGTTTTTAAAGATTGAAAGGTCACTTGAGGACAAGTAACAACTTAAGCTTTGGAGATTTTGATACACCTAAAATATATAGTGTTTGTACACATTTGTATACCTATTTTTGAGATATTATGCTTTAATGAATGATATTTGTGTGTTTTTCTTGTAGGAATAATCAAATGGATCAAAAATGGAAAAAAGAGTGAAAAAGGGTCGAATTTGGAGCAAAAATGAAGAAAGGTGCAAAAAAGAACTGAGGCATCTAAGCACCCGAGCATTCGTGCCTAAGCGCCACGTACTTCATGCTTAAGCACCAAAGTTTTTTACTTGAAGAAAAATTTGATTGGAACGAAATTTTGAAGAGGTGTTTTAAGAAACCCCTGATAAAAACGTGGGAAATAGCCCATGGACATGACAATTCATTCAATTGTCTTTTTAGGAGTAACTTCTAGAAGATTCATTGAATAGAGACACCTTTTTAAGGAAACACCAAGACAACCTTTGGATTTTTATAGAAAAGACTTAAATTTTCCAACAGAGGAGGCCAATAACCAACCACCAAAATTTACAACCGCCGCCCATCGCCACCGCCACCTCCGACCACCTTTATTTAATTTTATTTTATTTTGAGTGTTAGTTTGTATTGTGAGAGAAGGAATTGTATGAGTGTTAGTTTGTATTGTGAGAGAAGGAAGAGAATTCAAAGGAATTTCAAGACATTTGGTGGACAGAATTTGAGATAAGTGTTTATCTTTATCACTGCACTTGATTTTTAATTTAGATTTCTTGTTTGTGTGCATGATTTCTACATTTCAAATCATGTGTGGTTGTGTTTTCTCCATAGATTCTGAGTAGTTTTCTTTATCTTTTTCCTTAAAATGATAAGTGATTAAATTTTTAAAAAAAGATGTGTGAAGTATTATACTTCAATGTTGGAAGAAGTTGTGATGATTCAAAACCTTGCACTTCATTTACTTCTTGATTTGGCCAATTAAGATGTTAAAATATGTTGTGAGAACATGTAAGATCTGAGATGGTATTGTCTCAATCAACAAATGGTTGGAATCGCATATTGATTTCATGAATGAGAATGTAGTTCAGGGGGTTGAGTGTAAATAAATAGGGAAATATATTTTCAAGGGTGTAGAATTAGAGGACTTTAGAGTGACAGGCTAAAGCCCCCAATTTGATTTATAATTTTAGATTTTGATACGAGATGTTAGCCCTCAGGTGGAGGGAGAAGGTTGGGAGAGATATTATCTCCCCTGCCTAGCCAGTCTTCAAGACTATTCAAACTATAAATCAACCAATATTCTTTATAACATCTCTTGAAAGTAAATAATATTATTACTTCTATTTGGCACAACACATTTAACATACTTCCACAACTAAATTTCTAGGTTTATCACAGATTGATGATAAAGAAAAATATATTTTACTTATATTGCATGTACCTTGAAAGTATTTTAATTAGGTTAATTAGTTGCTTACTTTATTTTCAATAATAAAAAAATACAAATAGAATCAAACTTTTATTCCTATTATAGCATCTTAAGTTTGAGTAAGAATATATTTTGCTAAGTATTTTGTTATCTAAAATAAATCCTTCTTGTGGGTTCGATATTTGGGACTTAATCAAAAAGTTCTATATTAGTTTATAACAATATGTATACTTACGTAGTATCCCATATTGAAATATTATAAATATAATTGCATACATCACATTTTACATCTCTATATACATAAAGTCAGGATCATGTGCTACACGTAATATGATGGAGTGTTGTTAGTGACTTTATATATGCTTAAAAGCACAAGAATTTGATTCTGTCGCTAGAATAGTTGTTGCTAGAATATTTAAATCCCCAGCAACGACGCCAAAAACTTGACAACGGTTATAGATTTGATTAAAATGTGTATAAAATATTCAATAATTGCAAAGTGACACTTATAAATGCAAGTATACGCATCGCTCAAGTAATACAGGGCTCTAATGGAGTCCTGGATATCGATCCCACTGAGAGTAATACTAAAGGCTACGAACTAAGATATAGAAAATACATACTTAATCACAACAATACAGTTCAAATTGCTTATTTGTCACTAATAGGCAATTGAAATAAATATGTAATTTTAACAAACTCTTAATTTAATTAATTCTACTAATAAAGTTTCTAATGCGAAATTCAATATATAAGAAAGCATGCTTCTCCTCATCAAGAAATTAAAGTGAATGGATAAAGTGAATTACTTCAAATTGTATTGTGCCAAATAGAAGCATACCTATTCTTTACCCTTTGGTCCAGACATAAAGAACATTGAGTAATCCTATGCTTGGTTACTGAATCTGCATCTAGGCTGGGAGGATACCGGCTCTCACTTTGGAGCTCCCACGTTCCCCTCATATGAGGGCTATCATCTAAGTCATACAAACTACAATAAGTAAATACCACTTATCTCTAATTCCTCCCCAAGCAAACTCCTCGGAGTTTCTCTGAATCTCTTCCTTTCTTTACAACACACAGGATTCTTCTTCGAAGCGGCAAGGAGGAAGAAATCTCCCACTTTCCCTGCGCTCTTACAATCTCTCGAAGAATTCCTCACAATACTAACCCTAAATTAAACTCTCTACACTATACAAACAACAAAAACTCAACGGACACCACCACAGGGCTCTCTCTTCTTTTTTCCGGCCCAAATGTTTCTCTTAAAATTGTAGAAGAGTTTTCCAAGAGTTGCCTAAGCGTTCCTTCAAAAGTCATTTACATTCAATGCACCAGTTAAGAGAACTGCCGTTCTCACCAGGGCCCCGTGGGCGCCCTTCTATAATATTTATTTCTGGACTCTCGGGAAAAACCCGTCGTCAGCGCCGTTGGGCTTGCCGTCGGCGGCGTCGAGGGGGCCGTCGGCGCCCAAGGCAAAATTTGCACCATTTCGCTCTGGTCCAAATGTGTTCCAATTTTTCTTTATGGATCCAATTTTTATGATGATTCAAGGGTAAATAAGAGTAGTAGAGCTTAATACTACCACAAACTAATGATAATTTCAAATAAAAACTACTATAATCGCAATAAAAGTAAAGATAAATATGG